>NC_091461.1:126391158-126546158 GCF_027789765.1 Dendropsophus ebraccatus
GAAATGTGGAAGCTTCCCTTTCAACTTTAATCAAAAAAACAACTTTAATTTTACCCTCAGTCGTAGCCAACTGACCCAAGGGAACCACATATTGGAACCATAACTTTCCCTTGTGACCATTGGCCACAGAATCTCCTACTCAAGCTGTGTACTGGGATCTGTATGAGGAGTGTATATAGTAATAATGCCCCCTGCTGTGCCCCCATCTAGTAACAATGTCTCCTGCTGTGCCCCCATCTAGTAATAATGTCTCCTGCTGTGCCCCCATCTAGTAATAATGTCTCCTGCTGTGCCCCCATATAGTAATAATGTCTCCTGCTGTGCCCCCATATAGTAATAATGTCTCCTGCTGTGCCTCCATATAGTAATAATGTCTCCTGCTGTGCCCCCATATAGTAATAATGTCTCCTGCTGTGCCTCCATATAGTAATAATGTCTCCTGCTGTGCCTCCATATAGTAATAATGCCTACTGCTGTGCCCCCATATAGTAATAATGTCTCCTGCTGTGCCTCCATATAGTAATAATGTCCCCTGCTGTGCCCCATATAGTAATAATGTCCCCTGCTGTGCCTCCATATAGTAACAATGTCTCCTGCTGTGCCCCCATCTAGTAATAATGTCTCCTGCTGTGCCCCTGCCATGATCGCGCCTGAAAAGGCATCAGTGCCCCCCTCTGCTGCAAAGATTCGACCTCTGTGCCAAAGACTGCACTTTTGGCCATGATCCGTTCCTGGTTTTACTGTGTTCTCTGCTTGTGTCCATGTTTTCTTAGTTCTCCCTGCATTTTCTTGCTGTGGTCTGTTCACTGATTGTTTCTGCCTGTGTTCTGATTGACAGCTGACCTGGCCAGTTAGCTGTCAGCACCTAGGTTCCTATCCACTATTTAATCCAGCCCTAGGCCTCAGTCCAGTGCCTGTGAAAGAGCTTTGAGCCTGGATCTAGCGTTTCTCTGTTTGCTAGCTTCTGATATTTTGACCTTGTATTTTGTTCCCTGACTTTGCATACGGATCCTGATTTTGTAACTTAGCTGCCCGGTTGTTGACCATTCTTTGTTACGTTTGTTTGTCTTGTTCTGTTATGTGTTGCACTTTATTCAGTGTAGGGAACGGCGCCCAGTTGCTCGCTGCCATCTTAGGGCGGATTGAGGCAAGAAGGTAGGGAGAGCTGGGGCGGTGCCAGTGCAGGGCTGCACTTGTCTTATTGTTTTCCCAGAACCCTACCTGACAGCCCATATATAGTAATAATGTCTCCTGCTGTGTCCCATGTAGTATAGTAATCATGCCTCCTGCTGTGTCCCCTGTATAGTAATAATGTCTCCTGCTGTGCCCCCATATAGTAATAATGTCTCCTGCTGTACTCCTTATAGTAATAATGTCTCCTGCTGTGCCCCCATATAGTAATAATCTCTCCTGCTGTGCCCCCATATTGTAATAATGCCTACTGCTGTGCCCTTTATACAGTAATAATGTCTCCTGTTGTGCCACCATATATTATTAATGCCTCCTGCAGTGCCCCATATAGTAATAATGTCTCCTGCTGTGCCCAATATAGTAATAATGCCTCCTGCTGTGCCCCCATATAGTAATATTGCCTCCTGCTGTGCCTCCATATAGTAATAATGTCCCCTGCTGTGCCTCTATATAGTAATCATGCCTCCTGCTGTGCCCCATTTAGTAATAATGTCTCCTGCTGTGCCCCCATATAGTAATAATGTCTCCTGCTGTGCCCCCATATAGTAATAATCTCTCCTGCTGTGCCCCCATATTGTAATAATGCCTACTGCTGTGCCCTTTATACAGTAATAATGTCTCCTGTTGTGCCACCATATATTATTAATGCCTCATGCAGTGCCCCATATAGTAATAATGTCTCCTGCTGTGCCCAATATAGTAATAATGTCTCCTGCTGTGCCCCCATATAGTAATATTGCCTCCTGCTGTGCCTCCATATAGTAATAATGTCTCCTGCTGTGCCATATATAGTAATAATGTCTCCTGCTGTACCCCAAATATAGTAATAATGTCTCCTGCTGTGCCATGATATAGTAATAATACCTCCTGCTGTGCCCCCATATAGTAATAATCTCTCCTGCTGTGCTCCCTTATAATAATAATAATGTCCCCTGCAGTGTCTCCATATAGTAATAATGCCTCATGTGCCTCGATATAGTAATGATACCCCTGCTATGCCCCATATAGTATTAATGTCCCTCGCTGTGCCTCCATTTAGTAATAATGTTTCCTGTTGTGCCCCATACAGTAATGATGTCTCCTGCCGTGCCCTCCATTTAGTAATAATGTCTCCTGCTGTGCCCCCATATAGTAATATTGTCTCCTGCTGTGTCCCCATAAAGTAATATTGTCTCCTGCTGTGCCCCATATAGTAATAATCTCTCCTGCTGTGCCCCCATATTGTAATAAAGCCTCCTGCTGTGCCCCATATAGTAATAATGTCCCCTGCTGTGCCCCCATATATAGTAATAATGTCCCCTGCTGTGCCTCTATAGTAATTCCATAGAAATGATGTTCCCTTCCCTGCTCTGTCCCCATAGTAAATTAACTCTTTACCTGCTATGTCCCCATAGTAATGCCCCCTGCTCAGCTGTGCCCCTATAAGAGAGAGGGGATGAGGGTGGAGAGGAGGAGAGAGGGAAAGAGGGGGGAGAGAGGAGGTAAATGGTGATGAGGGGGAGAAAGAAGGAGGGGAAAAGGTGAGGGGGTAGAGAGGGTTTAAGTGGAGATGAAGGGGAGAGAGGATGTAAAGGGGGGAGACAAGTGAGGGGGGGAGGTGGTAAAGGGGAGAGAGAAGAGGTGGAGAGGGTGGGGATAAAGAGGGGGTAGAGAAGTTGATGGAGGCTGGATTTGGGGTCAGAGGTTAGGGGCACAATGAGGGGGTGGAATGCTCTTCTAAGATTAATGGGGACCAGGCCCAAGGGGTCGTGGTGCACGGGGCTACCCTGCCAGCGCCTCTATCAGCAGTGGGATACTGACCAGGAGGGTCACCCCCCACTGACACCAGTGGGCGGCAAGTCCCAGGCAAGCGGGCAGAGGCGACAGACACAGGGGGTAGAGGCAGCAGTAGGCTGATGTACTCAGGCGCTGGATAGTGGAAGGGGCGACGGCAGCAGGCTGATGTCCCTGGGCCAGTGAGAAGTAGTGGCAGGAGGTTGATGTCCCTGGGCCGGGGAAATGCAGCGGGGAAAGGCTGATGTCCCCTGCTGGCAGGGACATCAGCCTGCAGCTGCTGCTTCTCCTTAGCTGGCGGGGACATCATCCTGCCGCCGCTGCTTCTCCCTGGCCCAGGGAGATCAACCTGCCATCGCCGCTGCCTCTACCCGCCACGTGGGTCACCTCTGCCTGTCTGGGTCTCACCCCCGCTGTCCGCTGCTATGGACCTGCCTCAAGCCCTGACTGGACGCTGCTCCCTGATCCAGCAGCCGTGGGGGAGAGCGGGCACCAGACGCTGCTGCTTCACCCTTCGGTCACCCTGTGACTCCATCCTTCCCCCAACAACATGCCACCTCCAAGCCAAGCCACCTCCCCCCACAGAAGCTGGTGAGCTGCTGCTGGGGGAAGGAAGGTGACTGGTTCCGGGACATCGCTGAGTGATAGCGGCACCAAGTGGTTTTTTTCCCCACCTCCAGCCTTCCCCCCTGTAGTACGCGTACGGCAGGTTGAGAAACCCTGGCCTAGAGAATGGAAAGAGAACCCTTCAGAGGAGAACCGCCTGGCCGGGCTGCAGGTTACTCCAGAAAGCCAATGGTTAAACCATTTCACGATAACTTTTGTTGGCAATTTCTCAAAACAGCAATTTAAAAGTGTGAATTTGAGTGGCGTCATTTGTGCCCCATCCTGCTTGTTGTGCCTGGACTGGAAGGTTGTGCCGCGCTGGGGATGAATACAACTGATTATATTACAAGAGAGCCAAAATGAAAGACCATAATCAGGGGCCATTCTGGGACTGAAAGCAACAGAACAGATTCAGAGACAATTTACAGATAATTAATATCCCTGTGTCATCTCAAGGGGATAAATAAAGTGGCGGACCTATCACCTGAACCCTGGGATTAGCTGCGATTAGTTTGTCACCACCGCCGTCGCTGGCTCCGGTCTACCACTCTCCGTAGTGCTTTGCCCATCATCCAGCCCTATAATGTCCCGTGGGTGAATCATCCTTGAGATCCTAATGGGTTAATCATACAATAAGTCTGCGACTCCACCGACTGAAGACAAAGGCCGGGACTCTTACTGGCCTCCTATGGATTCGCCATCTCGAAAGTTGACAGAGACCTGAAATTACCCGATTATACTTATTGATGCCATGTAACTGCTTTAATGCTCTGAAAGATTTCTTTCTGTTCGCAGCTCGACACGTGAACTCACTAATGTATCTTAAATTACCAAATGACGGCTGTAAATGGGTCAATTTCTGCCCTTAATGTACAAGATACACGTCACACCAAATGCATTTCTTTCCCGTTTTTTGATCAGTCTCGTTTTTTTATGAGGCCACCTGGGATGAATAATGGGCTTCCACCTAGGAAACCTGTCACGTTGTCTCCAGAGTTGAGGGACCTGGGCAGCATGCCTCTGAACGCATTAGCCAGGCCTTCAGAATCCCTCGTACAATCACAATGCCTGGAGCGCCTTGTGTTCCTGAGCCCCATCTCACATTCAGCCCTGAAGCTTTGATGGCGGAGCATCGCTCGGCCCGTCTTCATCTCGCGCTGTCACTCCTAACTGAATACAGAATGGAGTCTCCCTGCAAGGATTGCCAATGTGCTTTATCCTGACATCAAAACAAGGGTGTGATTTGTAAGATTCGGGGGATCTGTTGTGGGAACAATATGGCGTGATTTGGCAGTGCTCCTGCTGTTCCCTTCAGTCATCCACCACATTACCATTCAGATAAACCCTGGGCATAGTCTTGACAGATCATGCCGCTCTCGGTCGTGCTGGTGCCAGCAGTATTTTAATTGGAGACGCTGTAATTAGTGAGAATTTATGAGATCGACACGACTGAAACATACATGAAGCTTAAAGCCAAAGGAGATTTAAAGGGACAAGAAGGACCCGAGATTAACCCGTCGCATTGATTTTTCTAAGGTGGAAAGATCAACTTTAATTCTGATTCTTCTTTCTGCGCACTATGGTTTGGAAGGTATTATAACCCACAATGCATCCTGATTTCTGCCCCCAGGAAAAAAGAAAAAGGGCGTCATTATGTTGCTGCATCTACATGTTATAATATAAATCACTACATGATTTTAAGCAGTGGACAAGGAGATGTGCACATGGCGATTGGCCGGGTGTGTGCTCCTCCGACCTCACTGATTGATTTCCTCACCGGCTCTTCCCTGTATAGATCCTGCTGGCCACTTAACATTTTAGATTTTGATTGACATTCTACCTTTCCAATTACCTTTTACCATGTCAGTCTGAGTTCTGGGCCTCTGGTCCAATCTCGTTCTGGGACAGACCCCTGACCTATAAATCATCCCCAGTGTATTCACCCCTTCTTGGTTATTAGGTCTAGTTTATCTAGCAAACTTGGTGTACTCTGTGTTTTAATGTGCAAGTTTTCTGGCTTCCCTGACCCCGTCTTTTGTACCCTGACCCCCCTGGTTATCTGGCTTCCCTGACCTCAGTTTTTGTGCCCTGCCCTCCCCCCGGTTATCTGGCTTCCCATACCGTGGTTTTTGTACTCTGACCTCCCCGGTTATCTGGCTTCCCATACCGTGGTTTTTGTACTCTGACCTCCCCGGTTATCTGGCTTCCCATACCGTGGTGTTTGTACTCTGACCTCCCCGGTTATCTGGCTTCCCATACCGTGGTGTTTGTACTCTGACCTCCCCGGTTATCTGGCTTCCCATACCGTGGTTTTTGTACTCTGACCTCCCCGGTTATCTGGCTTCCCTGATCGTGGTTTTTGTACTCTGACCTCCCCGGTTATCTGGCTTCCCATACCGTGGTGTTTGTACTCTGACCTCCCCGGTTATCTGGCTTCCCTGATCGTGGTGTTTGTACTCTGACCTCCCCGGTTATCTGGCTTCCCATACCGTGGTGTTTGTACTCTGACCTCCCCGGTTATCTGGCTTCCATGACCTCAGTTTTTGTACCCTGACCTCCCTGGTTATCTGGCTTCCATGACCCTGGCTTTTGTACCCTGACCTCCCTAACCCTTTGGTTTCCCTGACCTTACTATTCTCTGGACTGCATTTCTGTACCCTTGCTGCCCTCTCATCTTCACCTCGCCTTACTGACTACTCCTTTATTGTTTGTTTTTGCGGGCTAACCTTAACCACTTCCTAAACCCGCTTTCACCTTCTACCCTTTACCAACCCCCCTTTAGCCCCCACAATCTCTGAGGACACTTCAGTAGCGTTGGAAAAATCAGCCATAGCAGCCTCTTGATTATAGTGCTTCAAATTAACAAACATAAATGACAATAAATAACAACACAAATCAGGTTTAGGGAGGTCTGTGTTAGGGCTGCAGCGGCGTCCCCTGGGAGGTCTAGCCGAGCACCATCCAGCAGCACCGGGAGGTCTAGCCGAGCACCATCCAGCAGCACCGGGAGGTCTGGCCGAGCACCATCCAGCAGCATCGGGAGGTCTGGCCGAGCACCATCCAGCAGCATCGGGAGGTCTGGCCGAGCACCATCCAGCAGCATCGGGAGGTCTGGCCGAGCACCATCCAGCAGCATTGGGAGGTCTGGCCGAGCACCATCCAGCAGCATCGGGAGGTCTGGCCGAGCACCATCCAGCAGCATCGGGAGGTCTGGCCGAGCACCATCCAGCAGCATCGGGAGGTCTGGCAGAGCACCATCCAGCAGCACCGGGAGGTCTGGCCGAGCACCATCCAGCAGCATTGGGAGGTCTGGCCGAGCACCATCCAGCAGCACCGGGAAGTCTGGCAGAGCACCATCCAGCAGCATCGGGAGGTCTGGCCGAGCACCATCCAGCAGCATCGGGAGGTCTGGCCGAGCACCATCCAGCAGCATCGGGAGGTCTGGCCGAGCACCATCCAGCAGCACCGGGAGGTCTGGCCGAGCACCATCCAGCAGCACCGGGAGGCCTGGCCGAGCACCATCCAGCAGCATTGGGAGGTCTGGCCGAGCACCATCCAGCAGCATTGGGAGGTCTGGCAGAGCACCATCCAGCAGCACCGGGAGGTCTGGCCGAGCACCATCCAGCAGCACCGGGAGGTCTGGCCGAGCACCATCCAGCAGCACCGGGAGGTCTGGCCGAGCACCATCCAGCAGCACCGGGAGGTCTGGCCGAGCACCATCCAGCAGCACCGGGAGGTCTGGCCGAGCACCATCCAGCAACACCGGGAGGTCTGGCCTAGCACCATCCAGCAGCATCGGGAGGTCTGGCCGAGCACCATCCAGCAGCACCGGGAGGTCTGGCCGAGCACCATCCAGCAGCATCGGGAGGTCTGGCCGAGCACCATCCAGCAGCACCGGGAGGTCTGGCCGAGCACCATCCAGCAGCATCGGGAGGTCTGGCCGAGCACCATCCAGCAGCATCGGGAGGTCTGGCAGAGCACCATCCAGCAGCAGCGGGAGGTCTGGCCGAGCACCATCCAGCAGCACCGGGAGGTCTGGCCGAGCACCATCCAGCAGCATCGGGAGGTCTGGCCGAGCACCATCCAGCAGCATCGGGACGTCTGGCCGAGCACCATCCAGCAGCATCGGGAGGTCTGGCCGAGCACCATCCAGCAGCTCCGGGGGGTCTAGTGGGAACTGAAGCTCCACCTCTTCTTATAGGCCCCATCCGTTGATAAGTCACTCACCTAGCAACTCCTGCACTTTTCCCTCTCCGCTCCGCTCCCCCTCCCCACTGACCTAAACTTAACCCTAACTGCCCTAAACTTCTGTGTTACGTAACCCCCTAGGCCTACCATCCCGGCTAGCCCAGTAATGCTGGCCCCCGCCAGGTCTGCGCCCCCCGCTCTGTGCCCTTCCTTGTCCGTGTCTGCCCCGTTCCTACCCTGACCTATATCTGCCAGTGGTTCAGTGACGTAGTCTTTATTGCAGCCCTGTCAGCTGAGACTTGAAAACTTCTATAATTCTACTTTTTAATACATTGAGAATCTTGTTTTCTTTTATGTTCTATAATCCTCGGCGCAGATGTCATTATTATTACCGCTAATGACATTTTAAAACTTCATGGCATAGGAGCCTTCTATTGATCAAACCTCATCGCCATGGCAACATTTACATTTCTAATAGTCGTCTTTCTCATAAATTATCAATTTTATAATTTTTAAAATATATTTATTGTGGTAACCCTAGGCAGTCAGGTGGTGGTAACTGCAGGCATGTGTTTTGTAGCTGGGGGCAGGTAGTGGTAGCTGGGGACAGGTGGTGGTAGCTGGGGGCAGGTGGTGGTAGCTGGGGCAGGTGGTGGTAGCTGGGGGCAGGTGGTGGTAGCTGGGGCAGGTGGTGGTAGCTGGGGGCATCTGGGGGCAGGTGGTGTGTAGCTGGAACCGGTGGTCTTAGCTGGGGGCATGTGGTGTGCAGCTGGGGGCAGGTGGTGATATCTGGGGGCAGGTGGTGTTAGCTGGGGGTAGATGGTGGCTGCTGGGGGCAGGTGGTGATATCTGGGGGCAGGTGGTGTTAGCTGGGGGTAGATGGTGGCTGCTGGGGGCAGGTGGTGATATCTGGGGGCCGGTGGTGTGTAGCTGGTAGCAGGTGGTGTTAGCTAGGGAAGGTGGTGGTAACTGGGGGCACGTGGTGTGTAGCTGGGGGGCAGGTGGTGTTAGCTAGGGCAGGTGGTGGTAACTAGGGGCAGGTGGTGTGTAGCTGGGGGCAGATGGTGTGTATCTGGGGTAGATGGTGTTAGCTGGGGCAGTCGGTGGTAGCTGGGGGTAGATGGTGGTAGCTGTAGCAGATGGTGTGCATTGCTAAGGCAGTTGTCACCGTGGCTGGAAGGGGTAGCGTCCACCCCTGGATGTACCGACACACACTCTTTAGGTGCAGGTGTGATGTAAGGAACCACAGAGTCCAGCAAGTAACTTAACCACGAAACATTTAGTCTCTCTTAAAGGCACAGTAATACAGTCACAGTCTCTTGAATCAATAAACGTACAGTATAGATAAGGCTTTGCTGATCGAGATCCATTGAGCAAAATAAACTTCACACCTTCTCGCTGGTGGGAATATACTTGACAAAGTCTCTGACAACTTGAAGATAGTTTAGACTTAAACTGACTTCACTTACTTGATTGACTGGTGACAGTGGACTGCCTGCAGGGTTAGGGCTGTGCGGGGCCTTATCGAGACGTTCAGGCTTTAGTGAACAGAATCTACACCCAAGGATATGAACATCTGCCTAATGCAGTTGGTGGGCACTGAGGGACACAGATCCAGTGACGGCCCCCAGAGTTAGCCGTCGGAGAGATCCTTAAGGATAGCTAGCAGTCTGCAGTAAAGTTTTCAGCTTTAGTTACTTTTACCTAACTGCTGACTGAGTCCTGGCTGATTGACAGGATAAGGAAGCTGTCCCAAGCTAGTATTACCTTGTGATAAGTTATGGGACAGTAGAGAATAGTGTGAGGTACCAAGCTCAAGAAATGGCTAAACAGACAGTGGCATACAAAAGTAATCACAAACATATAGTTAACCGATGACATCAATTTTCCCTTCAGCTGTGCTGAGAACATAAGATAAAGTGAGACATCTAGTGGTGGGAGTAGCAAATTCCAGTCCTTCAGCCCAGAGCATACTTGACAGTGGTACCAACCTAAAGGTGTGCTGAATACAGGAGTGGCACCCGCTCCAGGACACTGCATTATAATCAGTGAACTTTTAGTTTATGTTTTGAGCGATGTTTCCTGAATATTAAGGGGGTCTTTGTACCCCAGTTTTATTGCCAGCACATGCTGGTGATATAGATTCAGTGTGTGGTATAGGTGCAGTGTCCCAGAGCGGAGTCCACTGTTCTTTCTCACAAGTATAGGTCGGTACTATGTATATGTCTATGCTCTGAAACTGAAGTCAGTAGTCTAGGTAAGTGCTTATGCTGAGTCTTCACTGCAAGTCGGTAGCATGTCCCTTGAGGGTTTATTAGACAACAAGCACTACCCACTAGGTGGGCCTGCAATCCCTCATCGTGTGTCACTCCATGCCCACAAGGTAGTTCAGGATGATTCAGAAACTTTCACAGCCCCAGCTGAACCGCAGTGTCCGAATAGGCCCCAGTCTGTAGCCTGCAGGATCCCAAGTCACCATTGCTCTACCACTAAAAGTCTTTTTCAAGTAACTAAAAGTCCCACAGCTGTCTTCCAAGTATATATCAAGCAACCATTATATTTTAAGAGTGTGAAGCATTCTATATCTGTCTATACAAGTGAGAACCTACAAGTATCTACCTCCTACTAGAGTTATTGCTAGGGTGAACAGACTGTCTATTGTCTTCAGAGACTGATATCTTGTACTGTCCTTCAGCAGATTCAGTAATCTATTCTATGGTAAGTCTTATCAGAGACTCTGTCATCCCTTCCGCACATCACTCTGGACTGCATAGAGAGAGGATGCTCCAATGTTATCAGCAACCCCACAACCCTGGGCCACAATTGGTCACAACGGCAACTTAACCCCCCCCCCCCCCAGGTCTCACATATAAGTGCATCTACTAGGCCAGAGGAATAACCTGAAAGGATGCTGCTCCATATGCTACAGTGCAGAGGTGTTATACCTGCGGTCAGGGGACTCCCTATGGGTTAAGGTGACATGAGGCTTCAGTAATTGCATGGTACCTAGCTGATTGCTGGAGGTCCAAACACTGAGACCCCCACTTAGTCCCAATTATGTGAAATTTCAAGTTTCTTCCTAAACTCAGGTCTTTCTAAAACCTGTTCTTATGTCTCCTGGAGCTGGCGATCCCCAATTAGGAACAGCACCAGGAGTATCCAATAAGTCTTCATCCATGATAAGTCTCTATTCACCCCAGCATCATGGCGCCCATGGGTCTACTCTTCATCCATGATAAGTCTCTATTCACCCCAGCATCATGGTGTCCATGGGTCTTCTTCCATGATAAGTCTCTATTCACCCCAGCATCATGGCGCCCATGGGTCTACTCTTCATCCATGATAAGTCTCTATTCACCCCAGCATCATGGCGTCCATGGGTCTTCTTCCATGATAAGTCTCTATTCACCCCAGCATCATGGCGTCCATGGGTCTTCTTCCATGATAAGTCTCTATTCACCCCAGCATCATGGCGTCCATGGGTCTTCTTCCATGATAAGTCTCTATTCACCCCAGCATCATGGCGCCCATGGGTCTACTCTTCATCCATGATAAGTCTCTATTCACCCCAGCATCATGGCACCCATGGGTCTACTCTTCATCCATGATAAGTCTCTATTCACCCCAGCATCATGGCGTCCATGGGTCTTCTTCCACGATAAGTCTCTATTCACCCCAGCATCATGGCGTCCATGGGTCTACTCTTCATCCATGATAAGTCTCTATTCACCCCAGCATCATGGTGTCCATGGGTCTTCTTCCATGATAAGTCTCTATTCACCCCAGCATCATGGCGTCCATGGGTCTACTCTTCATCCATAATAAGTCTCTATTCACCCCAGCATCATGGCGTCCATGGGTCTACTCTTCATCCATGATAAGTCTCTATTCACCCCAGCATCATGGTGTCCATGGGTCTTCTTCCATGATAAGTCTCTATTCACCCCAGCATCATGGCGTCCATGGGTCTACTCTTCATCCATGATAAGTCTCTATTCACCCCAGCATCATGGTGTCCATGGGTCTTCTTCCATGATAAGTCTCTATTCACCCCAGCATCATGGCGTCCATGGGTCTACTCTTCATCCATGATAAGTCTCTATTCACCCCAGCATCATGGCGTCCATGGGTCTACTCTTCATCCATGATAAGTCTCTATTCACCCCAGCATCATGGCGTCCATGGGTCTACTCTTCATCCATGATAAGTCTCTATTCACCCCAGCATCATGGTGTCCATGGGTCTTCTTCCATGATAAGTCTCTATTCACCCCAGCATCATGGCGTTCATGGGTCTACTCTTCATCCATGATAAGTCTCTATTCACCCCAGCATCATGGCGTCCATGGGTCTACTCTTCATCCATGATAAGTCTCTACTCCAAGATGTGGATTGCATCCAGAAACTCAAACCCTGCAGAACCAAATCCTTCAGATAAAATAAGTCGACACTTTCCTGAGGAATAATCCTGCGTTTCGCCTCTTTCTATCCTGTATTAATGCTGATAGTGGAGGAGGGTGAAATCTCACTACACCGAGTGGAGGCTTCAAAAACTTTTAATTGGATCGGTCAAAGTTCAGTTACGAATGTGCAGATGAAAGACGACAAGGACGAGAGAGACAGAGAGAAGAAAAGGAAACCAGGAAGACGTGATCCTCCCTGCACAGAGATCTGAGCACCAATCTCAGCCTCTTCCCACAGAGTAAGACGCCGTCCAGGAGAATATGGGTTTAATCTTTCTTTTTGTTCATTCTGTAGCTGTATAGGTGTGCATAGTGTGAGCCTCGGTTGGGGGGGGGGGGGTCTTTTGATCGCTGCTTCTACACAGACCTTCTATACTATGAACAATTACTGATGAGACAGCCGGATCATGACGGTAGTGAGTGTTGTCTAAGGGTCCTATTCTACGGGCCGAGGAGGGCCCGATCAACGATGTAAACGAGCGGCGATCTGCTAGATCGCTGCTCGTTTACTGGGCCTATTCCTGATGATCGTTGAGCGAGGGCTGCAGGGACATCGTTACCGATGTCCTTGCAGCATCATACATTACCTGTCCAGGCTTCTTCTCCGCGCTGTCTTCATCCCCGGATTGCGCGCTCTATCTTCAGAATGGCCGGTCAGCTGACAGGCCACACTCAGCCAATCACAGGCCGCGTCGGTCCCGGCCTGTGATTGGCTGAGCGCTCCGTCAGCTGACCGGCCATTCTGAAGATAGAGTGCGCGCAATCCGGGGATGAAGACAGCGCGGAGAAGAAGCCTGGACAGGTAACATAGTAACATAGTAAATAAGGTTGAAAGAAGACAAGAGTCCATCAGGTTCAACCTAGGAAAATCCTACTGTGTTGATCCAGGAAGGCGAAAAACCCCTATGGGGCAGAAGACAACCGCCCCACCACAGGGAGAAACTCCCCCCCCCCTCCCCCGACTGCAATGGCAACCATAACAATCCCCGGATCAACGTATCACCAGAAATCTAATGCCCATAACTTGTAATATTATATTGTTCAAGAAAAGCATCCGGGCCTCCCTTGAACTTATTTAATGAATCGGCCAGGACAGCATCATGTGGCAGAGAGTCCCACAGTCTTACCGCTCGTACAGTAAAGAACCCGCGTCGATGCTGATGATGAAATCTTTCCTCTAGACGTAGAGGATGCCCCCTTGTCATGGTTACAGACCTAGGAGTAAGGAGACCCCTACAAAGATCTCTGTACTGTCCAGTCATATATTTGTACATTGTGATCAGATCGCCCCTAAGACGTCTTTTTTCTAGCGTAAATAACCCCAAGCGTGATAACCTGTCCTGGTACTGTAACCCACCCATTCCCTTAATGACCTTTGTTGCCCTCCTCTGCACCCGCTCTAGTTCAGCTGTGTCCTTCTTATATACCGGTGCCCAAAACTGTACACAGTATATACCATGTGTGGTCTGACCAGTGATTTATAAAGAGGCAAAACTATGTTCTCATCTTTAGCATCTCGACCTCTTTTGATGCACTCCATTATTTTATTAGCCTTGGCAGCTGCTGCCTGGCACTGATCACTATAGATGAGGTTACTGTCCACCAGGTAATGTATGATGCGCAGTGGGGGAACAATGATTCTAGGTCTGGCCCTAAATGAACGATCATCCGATGACATGATCATCGGCTGATCGTTCTCTCTATTACATTGAACGATAATCGGCCGAATCGGGCCAAATAGGGCTGATCCGGCCGATTAACGTTACTGTGGAATAGGGCTCTAAGGGACCTACTACACAGAGCCATAATCTGCCAAATCATCAGTTTATTACTCCGTATAATAAAGACAATGATCAGCCGATGACAACAATGGACTATTGGGGGATGGCTGACACTGACGGGGGATACGGCTGACACTGATGGGGGACACACTACTGCAGCCATAGCACATGCACATGTCTACTGCAGCCATAGCACACACACAGCCTGCTGCAGCCATAGCACACACACAGCCTCCTGCAGCCATAGCACACACACAGCCTCCTGCAGCCTTAGCACACACACAGCCTCCTGCAGCCATAGTACACACACACACACAGCCTGCTGCAGCCATAGCACACACACAGCCTGCTGTAGCCATAGCACACACACACAGCCTGCTGCAGCCATAGTACAGACACACAGCCTGCTGCAGCCATAGCACGCACACACAGCCTGCTGCAGCCATAGTACACACACACAGCCTGCTGCAGCCATAGTACACACACACACACACACACCCTGCTGCAGCCATAGCACGCACACACAGCCTGCTGTAGCCATAGCACACACACACACAGCCTGCTGCAGCCATAGCGCACACACACACACACAGCCTACTGCAGCCATAGCACACACACACATACACAGAGCCTGCTGCAGCCATAGCGCACACACACACAAACACAGCCTGCTGCAGCCATAGCACACACACACACAGCCTGCTGCAGCCAGCGCGCACACACAGCCTGCTGCAGTCATAGCATACACAAACACAGCCTGCTGCAGCCATATTGTGCGCACACACAGCCTACTGCAGCCATAGCACACACACACAGCCTGCTGCAGCCATAGCGCACACACACAGCCTGCTGCAGCCATAGCACACACACACAGCCTGCTGCAGCCATAGAGCGTGCGCAGACACACACACACACACACACACACACAGCCTGCTGCAGCCGTAGCACACACACACATAGCCTGCTGCAGCCATAGCACACACACATACCCACACACACAGCCTTCTGGAGCCATAGTAAACATACACACAGCCTGCTGCAGCCATACCACGCACACACACACACACACACAGCCTTCTGCAGCCATAGCACACACACAGCCTGCTGCAACCATAACACACACAGCCTGCTGCAGCCATAGTATGCACACACACACACAGCCTTCTGGAGCCATAGCACGCACACACACACACACACACACAGCCTGCTGCAGCCATAGCACACACACAGCCTGCTGCAGCCATAGAGCACACACACACACACACACAGCCTGCTGCAGCCATAGTACACCAGAGAGAAAACACCACATTGAGGACAGAGGTTACTACAGTCAGGGATTGAGCCAATCAGGAGATGGAGTTCCGCCTTTGGGGGGGCTGTCAATCACTGTCATCCAGATAGACGTCTATAAAAACAATTGATAAGTCTAGGAGGGTAGAAGTCTATTACGTGTTATAGCCGCACTCCCCCCGACAATTCTGGGTTTACGAGCAGAAAGCATTGAGGTAAAAGCTATGGTTTTATAAAAGCTTCATCCTCGCGCCTCCGTTTCCATGTGAACCGGTAAATGAATATCTTTAGTTACTTAAAACACAAAAATCTATTCAAATAAAAAAAAAAAAAGCCAGATAAACTGTTATTAACATTTAATTATAAAGTGCCAATCGGTTCTGCAAGACCGCACCAATGAGACGGGATCCCATTTCTAGAGAGCCGAACATCAATGGAGAGGACGGGTGTCTGGGGTCGGCCGGTCAGCGGGCAACAAAACCGTCGGCGAGATTGAGATGAATGAAGAAGCAAATGAAGAAGGAGTAAAGAAGCAAAAAACATAGAAAAGAGAAGGTTCAGCTCCGACCAGTCCTGGTGGCCCTCCTCACCGGCGGCACAGACCTGCTTGGGTCTCCACAACCAAAGCGAAGATAGAAAACAAAGGGATAGAAGAGGGTAAGGACAGGGACAGAAGAGGAGGGGGGTTCCATCTATACATACTACTGGAACTCTCCACCAGCGACCAGCGGAGTGCTGGGTTCCATCTATAGATACTACTGGATCTTTCCGCCAGCGACCAGCAGAGTGCCGGCTTCCATCTATACATACTACTGGATCTTTCCGCCAGCGACCAGCAGAGTGCCGGCTTCCATCTATACATACTACTGGATCTTTCCGCCAGCGACCAGCAGAGTGCCGGCTTCCATCTATACATACTACTGGATCTTTCCACCAGCGACCAGCAGAGTGCCAGCTTCCATCTATACATACTACTGGATCTCCCCACCAGCGACCAGCAGAGTGCCGACTTCCATCTATACATACTACTGGATCTCCCCACCAGCGACCAGCAGAGTGCCAGCTTCCATCTATACATACTACTGGATCTCCCCACCAGCGACCAGCAGAGTGCCGGCTTCCATCTATACATACTACTGGATCTCTCCACCAGCGACCAGCAGAGTGCCGGCTTCCATCTATACATACTACTAGATCTCTCCACCAGCGACCAGCAGAGTGCCGACTTCCATCTATACATACTACTGGATCTCTCCACCAGCGACCAGCGGAATGCCGGCTTCTGTCTATACAAACAGTCATGGCCAAAAGTTTTGAGAATGATACAAATATTAATTTTAACAAAGTTTACTGCTTCAGTTTTCAAAATGGCAATTTGCATATACTCCAGAATGTTATACAGAGGGATCAGCTTAACAGCAATTACTTGCACAGTCAATATTTGCCTAGAAAATGAACTTTATCCCCCAAAACACATTTCAACATCATTGCAGCCCGGCCTTACAAGGAGCAGCTAACATCGTTTCAGTGATTGCTCCATTAACACAGGTGTGGGTGTTGATGAGGACAGGGCTGGAGACTCTTGGAGCAAGGACTGGTCTCAGGGAGGGCAGCAAAAAAGCCACTTCTCTCCAGAAAAAACATCAGGGACAGACTGATATTCTACAAAAGGTCCAGGGAGTGGACTGCTGAGGACTGGGGGAAAGGTGCAGGGAGTGGACTGCTGAGGACCGGGGGAAAGGTCCAGGGAGTGGACTGCTGAGGACCGGGGGAAAGGTCCAGGGAGTGGACTGCTGAGGACCGGGGGAAAGGTCCAGGGAGTGGACTGCTGAGGACTGGGGGAAAGGTCCAGGGAGTGGACTGCTGTGGACTGGGGGAAAGGTCCAGGGAGTGGACTGCTGAGGACTGTGGGAAAGGTCCAGGGAGTGGACTGCTGAGGACTGGGGGAAAGGTCCAGGGAGTGGACTGCTGAGGACTGGGGGAAAGGTCCAGGGAGGGGACTGCTGAGGACTGGGGAAAGGTCCAGGGAGTGGACTGCTGAGGACTGGGGGAAAGGTCCAGGGAGTGGACTGCTGAGGACCGGGGGAAAGGTCCAGGGAGTGGACTGCTGAGGACCGGGGGAAAGGTCCAGGGAGTGGACTGCTGAGGACTGGGGGAAAGGTCCAGGGAGTGGACTGCTGTGGACTGGGGGAAAGGTCCAGGGAGTGGACTGCTGAGGACTGTGGGAAAGGTCCAGGGAGTGGACTGCTGAGGACTGTGGGAAAGGTCCAGGGAGTGGACTGCTGAGGACTGGGGGAAAGGTCCAGGGAGTGGACTGCTGAGGACTGGGGGAAAGGTCCAGGGAGTGGACTGCTGAGGACTGGGGGAAAGGTCCAGGGAGGGGACTGCTGAGGACTGGGGAAAGGTCCAGGGAGTGGACTGCTGAGGACTGGGGGAAAGGTCCAGGGAGTGGACTGCTGAGGCCTGGGGGAAAGGTCCAGGGCGTGGACTGCTGAGGACTGGGGGAAAGGTCCAGGGAGTGGACTGCTGAGGCCGGGGGGAAAGGTCCAGGGAGTGGACTGCTGAGGACTGGGGGAAAGGTCCAGGGAGTGGACTGCTGAGGACTGGGGGAAAGGTCCAGGGAGTGGACTGCTGAGGACTGGGGGAAAGGTCCAGGGAGTGGACTGCTGAGGACTGGGGGAAAGGTCCAGGGAGTGGACTGCTGAGGACTGGGGGAAAGGTCCAGGGAGTGGACTGCTGAGGACTGGGGGAAAGTCATTGTCTCTGATAAATCCCATTTCCGATTGTTTGGGACATCTGGGAAACAGCTTATTGGGAGAAGACGAGGTGAGCGCTACCACCAGTCTTGTCTCATGCCAACTGTAACCGGCATCCTGATACCATCCATGTGTGGGGTGGCTTCTCAGCCAAGGGAATCGGCTCTCTCACAGTCTTGCCTAAAATGCCTTATTGCCCTGAAGGTAACTACCGCCCCAACAAAGAGTCTACAAGTGGGGGAGTGTTCTTTATTGGAAAAAAAGCTGGTATGTTAGGGGGCACATGGTGGCACATTATTGGGGGGGCTGTAGCTGGTATGTTAGGGGGCACATGGTGGCACATTATTGGGGGGGGCTGTAGCTGGTATGTTAGGGGGCACATGGTGGCACATTATTGGGGGGGGGCTGTAGCTGGTATGTTAGGGGGGCACATGGTGGCACATTATTGGGGGGGGTCTGTAGCTGGTATGTTAGGGGGCACATGGTGGCACATTATTGGGGGGGCTGTAGCTGGTATGTTAGGGGGCACATGGTGGCACATTATTGGGGGGGCTGTAGCTGGTATGTTAGGGGGCACATGGTGGCACATTATTGGGGGGCTGTAGCTGGTATGTTAGGGGGCACATGGTGGCACATTATTGGGGGGGCTGTAGCTGGTATGTTAGGGGGGCACATGGTGGTACATTATTGGGGGGGGGCTGTAGCTGGTATGTTAGGGGGCACATGGTGGCACATTATTGGGGGGGGCTGTAGCTGGTATGTTAGGGGGCACATGGTGGCACATTATTGGGGGGGCTGTAGCTGGTATGTTAGGGGGCACATGGTGGCACATTATTGGGGGGGGCTGTAGCTGGTATGTTAGGGGGCACATGGTGGCACATTATTGTGGGGGGCTGTAGCTGGTATGTTAGGGGGCAACTGGTGGCACATTATTGGGGGGGGCTGTAGCTGGTATGGTAAGGGGCACATGGTTGCACATTATTGGGGGGGGGCTGTAGCTGGTATGTTAGGGGGCACATGGTGGCACATTATTGGGGGGGGCTGTAGCTGGTATGTTAGGGGGCACATGGTGGTACATTATTGGGGGGGGGGGGCTGTAGCTGGTATGTTAGGGGGCACATGGTGGCACATTATTGGGGGGGGCTGTAGCTGGTATGTTAGGGGGCAACTGGTGGCACATTATTGGGGGGCTGTAGCTGGTATGTTAGGGGGGAACATGGTGGCACATTATTGGGGGGCTGTAGCTGGTATGTTAGGGGGCACATGGTGGCACATTATTGGGGGGCTGTAGCTGGTATGTTAGGGGGGAACATGGTGGCACATTATTGGGGGGGGGGCTGTAGCTGGTATGTTAGGGGGCACATGGTGGCACATTATTGGGGGGGCTGTAGCTGGTATGTTAGGGGGCACATGGTGGCACATTATTGGGGGGGGGGCTGTAGCTGGTATGTTAGGGGGCACATGGTGGCACATTATTGTGGGGGGCTGTAGCTGGTATGTTAGGGGGCACATGGTGGCACATTATTGGGGGGGCTGTAGCTGGTATGTTAGGGGGCACATGGTGGCACATTATTGTGGGGGGCTGTAGCTGGTATGTTAGGGGGCACATGGTGGCACATTATTGGGGGGGCTGTAGCTGGTATGTTAGGGGGCACATGGTGGCACATTATTGGGGGGGGCTGTAGCTGGTATGTTAGGGGGGCACATGGTGGCACATTATTGGGGGGGCTGTAGCTGGTATGTTAGGGGGCACATGGTGGCACATTATTGGGGGGGCTGTAGCTGATATGTTAGGGGGCACATGGTGGCACATTATTGGGGGGGGCTGTAGCTGGTATGTTAGGGGGGCACATGGTGGCACATTATTGGGGGGGGCTGTAGCTGGTATGTTAGGGGGCACATGGTGGCACATTATTGTGGGGGGCTGTAGCTGGTATGTTAGGGGGCAACTGGTGGCACATTATTGTGGGGGGCTGTAGCTGGTATGTTAGGGGGCAACTGGTGGCACATTATTGGGGGGGCTGTAGCTGGTATGTTAAGGGGCACATGGTTGCACATTATTGGGGGGGGCTGTAGCTGGTATGTTAGGGGGCACATGGTGGCACATTATTGGGGGGGGCTGTAGCTGGTATGTTAGGGGGCACATGGTGGCACATTATTGGGGGGGGCTGTAGCTGGTATGTTAGGGGGCACATGGTGGCACATTATTGTGGGGGGCTGTAGCTGGTATGTTAGGGGGCAACTGGTGGCACATTATTGTGGGGGGCTGTAGCTGGTATGTTAGGGGGCACATGGTGGCACATTATTGGGGGGGCTATAGCTGGTATGTTAGGGGGCAACTGGTGGCACATTATTGTGGGGGGCTGTAGCTGGTATGTTAGGGGGCACATGGTGGCACATTATTGGGGGGGGGGGGCTGTAGCTGGTATGTTAAGGGGCACATGGTTGCACATTATTGGGGGGGGCTGTAGCTGGTATGTTAGGGGGCACATGGTGGCACATTATTGGGGGGGGCTGTAGCTGGTATGTTAGGGGGCACATGGTGGCACATTATTGGGGGGGGCTGTAGCTGGTATGTTAGGGGGCACATGGTGGCACATTATTGGGGGGGGCTGTAGCTGGTATGTTAGGGGGCACATGGTGGCACATTATTGGGGGGGGCTGTAGCTGGTATGTTAGGGGGCACATGGTGGCACATTATTGGGGGGGGCTGTAGCTGATATGTTAAGGGGCACATGGTGGCACATTATTGGGGGGGGGCTGTAGCTGGTATGTTATTGGGCACATGGTGGCACATTATTGGGGGGGGGCTGTAGCTGGTATGTTAGGGGGCACATGGTGGCACATTATTGGGGGGCTGTAGCTGGTATGTTAGGGGGCACATGGTGGCACAATATTGGGGGGCCAGTAGCTGGTATGTTAGGGGGCACATGGTGGCACATTATTTGGGGGGGCTGTAGCTGGTATGTTAGGGGGGCACATGGTGGCACATTATTGGGGGGGGCTGTAGCTGGTATGTTAGGGGGCACATGGTGGCACATTATTGGGGGGGGATGTAGCTGGTATGTTAGGGGGCACATGGTGGCACATTATTGGGGGGCTGTAGCTGGTATGTTAGGGGGCACATGGTGGCACATTATTGGGGGGCTGTAGCTGGTATGTTAGGGGGGAACATGGTGGCACATTATTGGGGGGGCTGTAGCTGGTATGTTAGGGGGCACATGGTGGCACATTATTGGGGGGGCTGTAGCTGGTATGTTAGGGGGCACATGGTGGCACATTATTGGGGGGGGCTGTAGTTGGTATGTTAGGGGGCACATGGTGGCACATTATTGGGGGGCTGTAGCTGGTATGTTAGGGGGCACATGGTGGCACATTATTGGGGGGGGCTGTAGCTGGTATGTTAGGGGGCACATGGTGGCACATTATTGGGGGGGCTGTAGCTGGTATGTTAGGGGGCACATGGTGGCACATTATTGGGGGGGGTCTGTAGCTGGTATGTTAGGGGGCACATGGTGGCACATTATTGGGGGGGCTGTAGCTGGTATGTTAGGGGGCACATGGTGGCACATTATTGGGGGGGCTGTAGCTGGTATGTTAGGGGGCACATGGTGGCACATTATTGGGGGGCTGTAGCTGGTATGTTAGGGGGCACATGGTGGCACATTATTGGGGGGGGCTGTAGCTGGTATGTTAGGGGGCACATGGTGGCACATTATTGGGGGGGGCTGTAGCTGGTATGTTAGGGGGCACATGGTGGCACATTATTGGGGGGGCTGTAGCTGGTATGTTAGGGGGGCACATGGTGGTACATTATTGGGGGGGGCTGTAGCTGGTATGTTAGGGGGCACATGGTGGCACATTATTGGGGGGGGCTGTAGCTGGTATGTTAGGGGGCACATGGTGGCACATTATTGGGGGGGGCTGTAGCTGGTATGTTAGGGGGCACATGGTGGCACATTATTGGGGGGGCTGTAGCTGGTATGTTAGGGGGCACATGGTGGTACATTATTGGGGGGGGGGCTGTAGCTGGTATGTTAGGGGGCACATGGTGGCACATTATTGGGGGGGGCTGTAGCTGGTATGTTAGGGGGCACATGGTGGCACATTATTGGGGGGCTGTAGCTGGTATGTTAGGGGGCACATGGTGGCACATTATTGGGGGGGGGCTGTAGCTGGTATGTTAGGGGGCACATGGTGGCACATTATTGGGGGGGGCTGTAGCTGGTATGTTAGGGGGCACATGGTGGCACATTATTGTGGGGGGCTGTAGCTGGTATGTTAGGGGGCACATGGTGGCACATTATTGTGGGGGCTGTAGCTGGTATGTTAGGGGGCACATGGTGGCACATTATTGGGGGGGACTGTAGCTGGTATGTTAGGGGGCACATGGTGGCACATTATTGTGGGGGGCTGTAGCTGGTATGTTAGGGGGCAACTGGTGGCACATTTTTGGGGGGCTGTAGCTGGTATGTTAGGGGGCACATGGTGGCACATTATTGGGGGGGGCTGTAGCTGGTATGTTAGGGGGCACATGGTGGCACATTATTGGGGGGGCTGTAGCTGGTATGTTAGGGGGCACATGGTGGAACATTATTGGGGGGGGCTGTAGCTGGTATGTTAGGGGGCACATGGTGGCACATTATTGGGGGGGCTGTAGCTGGTATGTTAGGGGGCACATGGTGGCACATTATTGGGGGGGGGCTGTAGCTGGTATGTTAGGGGGCACATGGTGGCACATTATTGGGGGGGCTGTAGCTGGTATGTTAGGGGGCACATGGTGGAACATTATTGGGGGGGGGCTGTAGCTGGTATGTTAGGGGGCACATGGTGGCACATTATTGGGGGGCTGTAGCTGGTATGTTAGGGGGCACATGGTGGCACATTATTGGGGGGGGGGCTGCAGCTGGTATGTTAGGGGGCACATGGTGGAACATTATTGGGGGGGCTGTAGCTGGTATGTTAGGGGGGCACATGGTGGCACATTATTGGGGGGCTGTAGCTGGTATGTTAGGGGGCACATGGTGGCACATTATTGGGGGGCTGTAGCTGGTATGTTAGGGGGCACATGGTGGCACATTATAAGGACACTGCAAGCTCTGCTAAATCTTCACTACAAGGGTTTATACAAAGAGTTCTTTAGCATACAATGTATCAATGCGGAGTCCAGGCTGGAGAGCTCACAGAGCATTGTCTACACTGGATACAGAGCAGGACTAGCTATGTACAATGTATCAGTCCGGAGCTCACAGAGCATTGTCTACACTGGATAGAGCTGGGAGTAGGACTAGCTATGTACAATGTATCAGTCTGGAGCTCACAGAGCATTGTCTACACTGGATACAGCTGGGAGTAGGACTAGCTATGTACAATGTGTCAGTCTGGACTCCAGCCTGATACATTGTTCATAGCTAGACCTGTTGTATCCAGTGTAGACAATGCTCTGTGAGCTCTACAGCCTGCACTCCAGTCTGATACATTGTTCATAGCTAGACCTGTTGTATCCAGTGTAGACAATGCTCTGTGAGCTCTACAGCCTGGACTCCAGTCTGATACATTGTTCATAGCTAGACCTGTTGTATCCAGTGTAGACAATGCTCTGTGAGCTCTACAGCCTGGACTCCAGTCTGATACATTGTTCATAGCTAGACCTGTTGTATCCAGTGTAGACAATGCTCTGTGAGCTCTACAGCCTGGACTCCAGTCTGATACATTGTTCATAGCTAGACCTGTTGTATCCAGTGTAGACAATGCTCTGTGAGCTCTACAGCCTGGACTCCAGTCTGATACATTGTTCATAGCTAGACCTGTTGTATCCAGTGTAGACAATGCTCTGTGAGCTCTACAGCCTGGACTCCAGTCTGATACATTGTTCATAGCTAGACCTGTTGTATCCAGTGTAGGCAATGCTCTGTGAGCTAGACTGTGGGGCAGGATGGCTCTACTGGCACTAAACAAGTTAGGAACAGACAAGGATGTGATCATGTAGGGAGGGCAGAACACATGTGTCATGTGGACTATGGGACACAAGGGGCCGTATCCGACGAGTGGGGTCCGCTCTGCTGTGGCGGGCGAGTTGGGGTCCACTGTGCCGGCCGGACGGGGGCTGCTCTGCCATGTCGGGCGAGTGGATGACCAATGTGCCGGGCGGGCGGGGGGCTGATACCTGTGTCGGGCGGGCGGGGGGCTGATACCTGTGTCGGGCGAGTGGATGACCGATGTGCCGGGCGGGCGGGGGGCTGATACCTGTGTCGGGCGGGCGGGGGGCTGATACCTGTGTCGGGCGGCGGGGGGCTGCTCTGCCGTGTCGGGCGAGTGGATGACCAATGTGCCGGGCGGGCGGGGGGCTGCTCTGCCGTGTCGGGCGAGTGGATGACCAATGTGCCGGGCGGGCGGGGGGCTGCTCTGCCGTGTCGGGCGAGTGGATGACCAATGTGCCGGGCGGGCGGGGGGCTGCTCTGCTGTGCCGGGGAGACCGCTGTGATATGCCGGACGGGGTGGGGAGGATGGCAGGGGCGCTCCGACACACGGTGCTGGTCTCCTATGTGCAGTCCGTGCATCCCTGCACAGACTGCACATAGGAGGCTTCCTCCGGCCTGTGCAGCGCTTAGGGCTCAGGTAAGAAAATAGTAAAAATACCGCAGATACCGTCCTGGCAAAGTTGAGGTCGGTTAACCGACGCCAGAGACGGTATCGGTATTTTGACGGTATATCGCCCAGCCCTAGTCAACGCTCATTCTGCCTCTGAGTCTGCCGCCCCTTGGTGATCTGATCTGCACATAGGAGATGCCAACAGTGGAGTCCTGAATCTGGTAAGGAAGCATCACCAGGCCTTTAGCAAGAACCCTCTCAATTATGGGAAGACTACCCTACTGCACAGATACTGGTGATCACCCGCCTACCAAGGAACGCCATCGCCCCTTTGCTCCAGCTATGTTCCAGCCAGTGAAGAAACTCATACAGGAGATGAAAGATGCCAAAGTGATACAAGACAGCCAAAGTCCTTAGGCTGCACCCATAGTCCTAGCGAGGAAGAAAGATGGCACAATCTGCTTCTGTGTTGACTATCGGAAACTCAACAACATCATGCACAAAGATGCGTATCCTCTCCCTCAGATAGAGCAATCCCTTACAGCACTGGACTCGGCATCCCATTTCTCAACACTCGATCTGACCAGTGTATCCTGGGAAGTCCCTGTAGCTCCAGAGGATTGGGAGAAAACTGGTTTCAATACTCCCATGGGACTGTATGAGTTCACTGGCATGCCATTCGGCCTGTGCAATGCCCCTGCGACCTTTGAGCCCTTTAATGGAACATTGTCTTGGTCGCATCACCGTTCAGAGTATCCTGCTGTACCTGGACAATGTCATTGTCTACTTTGGCTCCTACCAGGACCACTTGCAGCACCTGACTGAAGTATTCCAGGTACTCATCTGCTTGAAGATTAAGCCATCCAAGTGCCATCTGCTGAAGCTCTGTGTCAACTATCTGGGCCATGTCGTCAGCTCCACAGTTATCCAGCCTGACTCTGACCCTGACGGCTGTATTTGAGAATTGGCCGACTCCCAGAACTGTAAAGGATGTCAGAAGCTTCCTGGGATTCGAAGGTTACTACCGCCACTTCATCCCACACTTTGCCCAGATTGCTGCTTCACTGACAGAGCTACTGTGTGGATGCCCATGAGTAGTGGCTGGCAAAAAGGCCTTCATCAGCTGGAAGGAGGAACAAGAAGAAACCTTCCAAGCACATAAGGCTTTGCTGACACAACCCCCAATTCTGGCAAACCCAGACTACACCCAGCCCTTCTGGTTGTATATCGATGCAAGCTACTAAGGCTTGGGAGCTGTCTTGTCCCGGGTGCAGGAAAACAAGGAGCAAGTGATCACATATGCGAGTCGGGGCCTCAGGAAAAGTGAAAAGAATAACCAGAACTACAGTTCCTTCAAGTTCAAAGACTACCTGGCGGCATCGAGCTTTGCTGTCTATACAGACAACAATCCTCTGGCACACCTTAACACTGCTAAACTCGGTGCCCTGGAACAGAGATGGGCTTCTTGCTTGGCAAACTACGCCTTCACTTTTAGGTTCCGCAGTGAGAAGGCCAATGTGAACGCTGATGCGTTATCCCGCCTACAAAATGGTGAGCAACCACCCTGTGAAGACCAATGGGAAGAGGATGAGATGCCACCCTTCTATGATTGGTTTGCCCATCAAGACATGATGGTAGCCAAAGAAGTTGAAGAAGGTCCCAAAAGTGATTCTTACCAAGACCTGTCTTGGTGGAAGACGCTCCAGGCGGAGAGCTCTGCCCTTTGAAAACTGCAAGATTACCTGCTGACCGGCAAGGCACCCCTCAAGCTAGGGCTGGGCGATTAATCGAATTAATTCGATTAATCGTCCAGAACGTTGAAATCGATTTGATTTTTTGTGAAAATCGTAAATTCGATTTTCACAAAAAATCATTTCGGGCTGCGGTGCCGGGGAGGAGCTGAGAGAAGGGGGGTTGCGGTGCGGTCCGGCGGGAGAGCTGTAGAGGGGCGGTGTGGGTGAGCGGGGAGAAGATGCTGGGTGGCCAGGCTGAAGAGGGGCGGTGCAGTGCCGGCGGCCTCCAGCCACTGACAGCGCCGCCGCTGATCTGCCCCCGCCCCTTCCACTGAGCGTCCCACTCCCCTCCCGGCCAGATATGGAGGTCCCGGGTCTGTGGAGGAGGAGGAGCAGGGACTACAGTAGGTGGTGATCGCGGCGCTGCGGGTCACGGAGCTATACAGCGGGATGGGGGGGGGGGCTCGGTGCAGATCCCCGTTCCCGCTGTATAGCTCCGTGACCCGCAGCGCCGCGATCACCACCTACTGTAGTCCCTGCTCCTCCTCCTCCACAGACCCGGGACCTCCATATCTGGCCGGGAGGGGAGCGTGTGTGTGGAGGTGAGAGGAGGAGGAGATTTATGTGCCCTCCTGCTCCAATCACCTCCAGCTGCACCAGTCACCCCCCAGTCCCCTCAGTGTCCCCCCAATCCCCTCATTGTTCCCTCAGTGTCCCCCCCAGTCCCCTTCAGTGTCCCCCCCCAGTCCCCTTCAGTGTCCCCCCCAGTCCCCTTCAGTGTCCCCCCCAGTCCCCTTCAGTGTCCCCCCCCAGTCCCCTTCAGTGTCCCCCCCCAGTCCCCTTCAGTGTCCCCCCCAGTCCCCTCAGTGTCCCCCCCCAGTCCCCTTCAGTGTCCCCCCCAGTCCCCTCAGTGTCCCCCCAATCCCCTCATTGTTCCCTCAGTGTCCCCCCCCAGTCCCCTTCAGTGTCCCCCCCCAGTCCCCTTCAGTGTCCCCCCGTCCCCTCATTGTTCCCTCAGTGTCCCCCCGTCCCCTTCAGTGTGTCCCCCCCAGTCCCCTTCAGTGTCCCCCCCCCAGTCCCCTTCAGTGTGTCCCCCCCAGTCCCCTCATTGTTCCCTCAGTGCCCCCCCCCAATCCCCTCAGTGTTCCCTCAGTGTCCCCCCCAGTCCCCTCAGTGTCCCCCCAGTGTCCCCCCAGTCCCCTCAGTGTCCCCCCAGTGTCCCCCCAGTCCCCTCAGTGTCCCCCCAGTCCCCTCAGTGTCCCCCCAGTCCCCTCAGTGTCCCCCCAGTCCCCTTTAGTGTCCCCCATTGTCCCTCCAGTCCCCCAGTGTCACCCCAGTCCCCTTTAGTGTCACCCCAGTCCCCTTTAGTGTCACCCCAGTCCCCTTTAGTGTCCCCCAGTGTCCCCCCAGTCCCCTTTAGTGTCCCCCCAGTCCCCTTTAGTGTCCCCCCAGTCCCCTTTAGTGTCCCCCATTGTCCCTCCAGTCCCCCAGGGTCACCCCAGTCCGCTTTAGTGTCCCCCAGTCCCCTTTAGTGTCCCCCAGTGTCACCCCAGTCCCCTTTAGTGTCACCCCAGTCCCCTTTAGTGTCCCCCAGTGTCACCCCAGTCCCCTTTAGTGTCCCCCATTGTCCCTCCAGTCCCCCAGGGTCACCCCAGTCCCCTTTAGTGTCCCCCAGTGTCACCCCAGTCCCCTTCAGTTTTACCCCAGTCACCCCTCATCTATACCTGTACTACTACACCCCTTATCCACTATACCTCCACTCCTACACCCCCTATCCACTATACCTCCACTCGTACACCCTACGTAGATGGAGGCACAAACATGATTTCCTATACTATATGGGGGCTCTGTTACACTGGAAATCAATACAGTTGTTGTCTAAAATATTAAAATAGTATCTGATGCTGCAGGGAGAAAATGTTCTGTTTATTTAGCAAAAAAGGAAAAAAATCGAGATTTAAATCGAGAATCGTCAAAAAATTTAAAAAAATCGAGATTTTATTTTTTGCCCATATCGCCCAGCCCTACCTCAAGCTACATAAAACTCACCCTGACATTGAGCTGCATCGGCTCTGAACCAAGTAGTCATTAATATGCTCAGAACTGCAGCCATCTCAAAAAGGGTGAATGGCCTGAACTTCTTGGAGAGCTGATGGAAGTCTACAATAACACCACCCATTGCTCTACTGGCTATACCCCATTCTATCTGGGCGACAAGGCCAACTGCCTAAAGACCGGGTCTTGAGGATAAAGATACCAGATTCCTTTAAACCACTGCCACAAACTGACTGGGTACAAGAATACCAGTGCAGGATCCAAGAAGCACAAGAAATAGTGGGCAAAAGCTCAGTCACCACCATCAATTGAGAAGAGTACATCAGGCACGCTAACACTCAACCTCCGAAAATTGGAGACATTGGGGGTTATGTGATGTCCCAGCTTAGGGTGCTGTCTATTGCACCAGAGTAAGTTGCTCCCTCAGGTTCACACATGTGGGAGTTGGTGCCACTGTACTATTGTGTTTTCCCCACTAGGTGTCACTACTTGTAGTTGCTATTTAGATTGTATGTGTGAGGAGACAGCTGAAGGTACAAGGGTTAACTATGTTATGTGTCACATGTTATGTACTGGCCAGTTACAGATGCAGGTGGTTTTTCTATCCTATCCTATCTTCTCATTCTCACACACTCTTAGCCCCACACAGGAGGGTAAAGATAGCCCCTGTAGGAGGAATTAGTTCTTGGTGCGAGGAAGTGATTTATTTAGTGGCTGAAGGTCCAAGTGACTGGATGTGTGAGGATCAGCTCAGCAACAAAGTTCTTCTTGTCAATCCTAAAACAACTATGCAGTTCTGAGTTACACCAGGGAAGAGAAACCAAACGGGGATTCACCTTGCCAAAGCCAGGAACTTCTCAAAAAGGTGCAGGGCAGTTACCTGGAGCAATAGGAACTGACCCCAGTGGGACAAAGCTACAGTAAATCTATGTATCCCACTGCGCAATGCAGGACGACTGGTAAATCCTGGGAGTCTACTTCACCCAGATAACCAACGACTGGGGCTCGTATTATCCACCTAGGACAGGTAGCCCGGAACTATGGGGCATAAGGCGGCCAGAGACAGCAAGTCATCCGTGATTATGAATATTATCTTTCACCTCTTCTACTAGTTCACCTGTTCTGGCAGAGCACTTACAACATTGGGCAGGGCCCCTCTGGCAACTACTTTCCTCTCCCTCTCTCTCTCTCTCTCTCTCTCTGTCTCTCTCTCTGTCTGTCTCTCTCTTTCTCTCTCTTTCTCTCTCTCTCTCTCTGTCTCTCTCTCTCTTTCTCTCTCTCTCTCTCTGTCTCTCTCTCTCTCTCTCTCTGTCTCTCGCTTTCTCTCCTGCAAAGCACCTACTACAAGAACTGGTTCATTCTCAACTGTCCACACCTAAGTTTTCTGTACAGATTTGCACTGTTCCACTGTACTGTCATCACATGTACATGGACTCTGGATTACTCTGTGAGCACCTGCACCAACACACCTCTGTATGCTTGGATTATCCTCTCTCTCTGTGCTCTGCACTGCCAACTGTCCGGGGTGGGTCTAACACCACTCCAGGCTACCGTGACAAGTTCCCAAGTGACCCTAAACACTCCCAAGATGCCGGCTACTGAGCACCACACTCTCAGAGGTCGGGTACAGCCAGGGCCGGACTGGGACTGAAAATCGTCCCTGGCATTTCAAAGCACACAGGCCCACTTACCGTACGGGGTCGTCTATGCATCATCTATGCAGCGTCTACCAGACAAAGATTATAGGCTCTCAGCTCCAGCACCATCATCACCTCTATACAGCTCCAGCACCATCATCACCTCTATACAACCTCCCCATCTATATTGCTCCACACTGTTACAGCGCCCACGTTATGCCCCTTGTAGTATTTACAGCCAAGTTCCCTCTATGTTATAGAAAGGCCCCCTGTGGTCTAGTGGTCTATGGTCTAAGCATAATGGTGGGTGTAGTAGTGGTCTATGGAGCATAATGGTGGGTGTAGTAGTGGTCTGGGGGCATAATGGTGGGTGTAGTAGTGGTCTAAGGAGCATAATGGTGGGTGTAGTAGTGGTCTATGGAGCATAATGGTGGGTGTAGTAGTGGTCTGGGAGCATAATGGTGGGTGTAGTAGTGGTCTGGGGACATAATGGTGGGTGTAGTAGTGGTCTGGGGACATAATGGTGGGTGTAGTAGTGGTCTGGGGACATAATGGTGGATGTAGTAGTGGTCTGGGGACATAATGGTGGGTGTAGTAGTGGTCTGGGGGCATAATGGTGGGTGTAGTAGTGGTCTGGGGGCATAATGGTGGGTGTAGTAGTGGTCTGGGGAATAATGGTGGGTGTAGTAGTGGTCTGGGGGCATAATGGTGGGTGTAGTAGTGGTCTGGGGACATAATGGTGGGTGTAGTAGTGGTCTGGGGAATAATGGTGGGTGTAGTAGTGGTCTGGGGGCATAATGGTGGGTGTAGTAGTGGTCTGGGGACATAATGGTGGGTGTAGTAGTGGTCTGGGGACATAATGGTGGGTGTAGTAGTGGTCTGGGGAATAATGGTGGGTGTAGTAGTGGTCTGGGGGCATAATGGTGGGTGTAGTAGTGGTCTGGGGACATAATGGTGGGTGTAGTAGTGGTGTGGGGCATAATGGTGGGTGTAGTAGTGGTCTGGGGACATAATGGTGGGTGTAGTAGTGGTCTGGGAGCATAATGGTGGGTGTAGTAGTGGTCTGGGGGTGTGGTAGTGATTTAGTCAGAACCCATACATAACACCCCCCCAGGGCCTCCATTACTCACACACTCTGCTGCTGCTGCTGACAGGGAGGAGGAGAGTCACACACAGGCGCTGCCCCGGCTTTGGCCTTCAGTGAGGGAGGTCATGTGATCTCTGCAGGGGAGGTCATGTGATCTCTGCAGGGGAGGTCATGTGATCTCTGCAGGGGAGGTCATGTGATCTCTGCAGGACCCAGAACTTACATGTAAATGAGGAGGCCCAGCCGATCTCCTGCTCATTCTGCATGGCAGTGACAGGACGGACCGGGGCAGCAGGGGGCGGGGCTTCCAGGACAGGAAGAAGAGGAGGCCGCAATCAAAGTGAGACAGACAGCCTGTAACCTGGGCAGCATCAGGAGTTTACAGGAGTTGGGGGAAGGAAGTAGCCGGGTATGGAGGGGTCCGCACCGGCCCACAGAGGGGGCGGCCCCTCTGACTTTTGCCAGAACTGCCCTATGGCCAGTCCGGGCCTTGGTACAGCTCTGAATCACTGGAGGTGGCTGCACAGTTCCCTCAGGGGTCGGGCACAGCTCTGAATCATTGGAGGTGGCTGCACAGTTCTCTCAGGGGTCGGGCACAGCTCTGAATCATTGGAGGTAGCTGCACAGTTCTCTCAGGGGTCGGGCACAGCTCTGAATCACGGGGTGGCTGCACAGTTCTCTCAGGGGTCGGGCACAGCTCTGAATCACAGGAGGTGGCTACACAGTTCTCTCAGGGGTCGGGCACAGCTCTGAATCACAGGGGACAGCTGCACAGTTCTCTCAGGGGTCGGGCACAGCTCTGAATCACAGGGGACAGCTCCACAGTTCTCTCAGGGGTCGGGCACAGCTCTGAATCACAGGGGACAGCTGCACAGTACTCTTAGTGGTCGGGTACAGCTCTGAATTACAGGAGGTGGCTGCACAGTTCTCTCAGGGGTCGGGTACAGCTCTGAATTACAGGAGGTGGCTGCACAGTTCTCTCAGGGGTCGGGTACAGCTCTGAATCACTGGAGGTGGCTGCACAGTTCTCTCAGGGGTCGGGTACAGCTCTGAATCACGGGGGACAGCTGCACAGTTCTCTCAGTGGTCAGGTACAGCTCTGAATCACTGGAGGTGGCTGCACAGTTCTCTCAGGGGTCGGGCACAGCTCTGAATCACGGGGTGGCTGCACAGTTCTCTCAGGGGTCGGGCACAGCTCTGAATCACAGGGGACAGCTGCACAGTTCTCTCAGGGGTCGGGCACAGCTCTGAATCACAGGGGACAGCTCCACAGTTCTCTCAGGGGTCGGGCACAGCTCTGAATCACAGGGGACAGCTGCACAGTACTCTTAGTGGTCGGGTACAGCTCTGAATTACAGGAGGTGGCTGCACAGTTCTCTCAGGGGTCGGGTACAGCTCTGAATTACAGGAGGTGGCTGCACAGTTCTCTCAGGGGTCGGGTACAGCTCTGAATCACTGGAGGTGGCTGCACAGTTCTCTCAGGGGTCGGGTACAGCTCTGAATCACGGGGGACAGCTGCACAGTTCTCTCAGTGGTCAGGTACAGCTCTGAATCACTGGAGGTGGCTGCACAGTTCTCTCAGGGGTCGGGCACAGCTCTGAATCACGGGGTGGCTGCACAGTTCTCTCAGGGGTCGGGCACAGCTCTGAATCACAGGAGGTTGCTACACAGTTCTCTCAGGGGTCCGGCACAGCTCTGAATCACAGGAGGTGGCTGCACAGTTCTCTCAGGGGTCGGGCACAGCTCTGAATCACAGGGGACAGCTGCACAGTTCTCTCAGGGGTCGGGCACAGCTCTGAATCACAGGGGACAGCTCCACAGTTCTCTCAGGGGTCGGGCACAGCTCTGAATCACAGGGGACAGCTGCACAGTACTCTTAGTGGTCGGGTACAGCTCTGAATTACAGGAGGTGGCTGCACAGTTCTCTCAGGGGTCGGGTACAGCTCTGAATTACAGGAGGTGGCTGCACAGTTCTCTCAGGGGTCGGGTACAGCTCTGAATCACGGGAGGTGGCTGCACAGTTCTCTCAGGGGTCGGGTACAGCTCTGAATCACGGGGGACAGCTGCACAGTTCTCTCAGTGGTCAGGTACAGCTCTGAATCACTGGAGGTGGCTGCACAGTTCTCTCAGGGGTCGGGTACAGCTCTGAATCACAGGGTGGCTGCACAGTTCTCTCAGGGATCGGGCACAGCTCTGAATCACTGGAGGTGGCTGCACAGTTCACTCAGTGGTCGGGCACAGCTCTGAATTACAGGAGGTTGCTGCACAGTTCTCTCAGGGATCGGGCACAGCTCTGAATCACTGGAGGTGGCTGCACAGTTCTCTCAGTGGTCGGGCACAGCTCTGAATCACGGGGGACAGCTGCACAGTTCTCTCAGTGGTCGGGCACAGCTCTGAATCACTGGAGGTGGCTGCACAGTTCTCTCAGGGGTCGGGTACAGCTCTGAATCACGGGGGACAGCTGCACAGTTCTCTCAGTGGTCGGGCACAGCTCTGAATCACTGGAGGTGGCTGCACAGTTCTCTTAGTGGTCGGGCACAGCTCTGAATTACAGGAGGTTGCTGCACAGTTCTCTCAGGGGTCGGGCACAGCTCTATAGTGCGTCAGCCCATGTAACGGTATACGTGGGGACATACGGCGAGTGCGCTATTCCCGGCCCTACTAACATTACTATTGCACAACGTCCCATCAAGCACAGAGAAGCAAAAGCCTCAATCAGGGTGGAGGGTCCTGGTGGTCGTGTCGGCCAACGTCCGCTCTGTCCGGTCCTCCCTCTAGCACTATACTCCATTATGAATGATCCCCATAGTCGGAGTTCTTCCCCATCCTCCTCCAGCTGTCACAGCTCTTCAGTATAATTAGATATTAATGAAACATCATGGCGGTGGTTACACGGTCGCCGAGCCGCCTTCCCGCAGACGCTCTTGTGTTTGGGAAAGAATAACCGAGATTCCCATTGTAACGTGACAAGGTTGTGACTTGCCTGTCCGTGCACTCAAGACGTGTGAGGTGCCCTCTCCTGACGCTTCTTCATTAGGACCCGGCCGTCTCCTGGCAACAGCGCACCAATACTTCTCACAACTTTCCTAGGTATCACATGGGGGGGGGGCAGAACGGTAGCGCCATGCGTAATAAGCAACCAGATGCTAATTAGTAATAGACGCTATAGGTGAGAGAAGGGATTGCTAATTAGGGGCCTTCACCATGACATGGGAGTATATATATATACTGTATATAGTCAATCATCAGGAAAGATCATTAGGAAAATGCTTCATGGAAGAAGGAGGAGGAATATCCGGGGGGAGGGGGGGGAATATCCGGGGGGAGGGGGGGAATATCCGGGGGGAGGGGGAGGAATATCCGGAGGGAGGGGGAGGAATAACCGGGAGGAGGGGGGGAATATCCGGGGGGGGGGGGGAGGGGGAGGAATATCCGGGGGAGGGGGGGAATATCTGGGGGGAGGGGGGAAATATCCGGGGGGAGGGGGGGAATATCTGGGGGGAAATATCCGGGGGGAGGGGGGAGGAATATCCGGGGGAAGTAATATCCGGGGGGAGGGGGAGGAATAACCGGGAGGAGGGGGGGAATATCTGGGGGGAGGGGGAGGAATATCCGGGGGGAGGGGGGGAATATCCTGGGGGAGTAATATCCGGGGGGAGGGGGAGGAATAACCGGGAGGAGGGGGGGAATAACCGGGAGGAGAGGGGGAATAACCGAGAGGAGGGGGGGAATAACCGAGAGGAGGGGGGGAATAACCGAGAGGAAGGGGGGAATATCCGGGGGGAGGGGGAGGAATATCCGGGGGGAGGGGGAGGAATATCCGGGGGGAGGGGGGGAATATCCTGGGGGAGTAATATCCGGGGGGAGGAATAACCGGGAGGAGGGGGGGAATATCCGGGGGGAGGGGGAGGAATATCTGGGGGGAGGGGGTGAATATCCGGGGGGAGTAATATCCGGGGGGAGGGGGAGTAATATCCGGGGGGAGGGGGGGAATATCCAGGGGGAGGGGGAGGAATATCCGGGGGGGGGGGGGGGAATATCCGGGGGGAGGGGGAGGAATATCCGGGGGGAGGGGGGGGAATATCCTGGGGGAGTAATATCCGGGGGGAGGGGGAGGAATAACCGGGAGGAGGGGGGAATATCCGGGGGGAGGGGGGAATATCTGGGGGGAGGGGGGGGCTGCTTCTAGGTGAGAATATTCACACTCGGCACAATGATCCCGAAGATCCAAATGATCAGTTATCTGTTTCTAAATAATAAAACCGAAGGAAACTCCAGGTCTTTAATATTTAGTATTTAGATTCCTGCAAAAAATTATTGTGTCAGAAATGATGAGAATTAAGATTTTTCCACAAAAACGAAACAAACAACAACTCACAAAGCAATAATAACGTATGGAGGAAGAGGAAAAGCAAAACTAATACAAACCGCAGGGAAATCAGGAGAAAGAAGAGAATACTCACCAAAACATCCAACCCAACCAACACCCGCCATACAGAGACACTATATATTATACATGCTACATAATGACTCTATTATATCACCCATGAGGAGACCGCACCTGGATACAGTAAGTATAGCTGGTATATAGCAGGAGACTGTACCTGGATACAGTAAGTATAGCTGGTATATAGCAGGAGACTGGACCTGGATACAGTAAGTATAGCTGTTATATAGCTGCCTTCAGGAGACTGGACCTGGATACAGTAAGTATAGCTGGTATATAGCTGCCTTCAGGAGACTGGACCTGGATACAGTAAGTATAGCTGGTATATAGCTGCCTTCAGGAGACTGGACTTGGATACAGTAAGTATAGCTTTTATATAGCAGCCTTCAGGAGACTGGGCCTGGATACAGTAAGTATAGCTGTTATATAGCAGCCTTCAGGAGACTGGGCCTGGATACAGTAAGTATAGCTGTTATATAGCAGCCTTCAGGAGACTGTACCTGGATACAGTAAGTATAGCTGGTATATAGCTGCCTTCAGGAGACTGGACCTGGATACAGTAAGTATAGCTGGTATATAGCTGCCTTCAGGAGACTGGACTTGGATACAGTAAGTATAGCTTTTATATAGCAGCCTTCAGGAGAATGGACCTGGATACAGTAAGTATAGCTGTTATATAGCAGTCTTCAGGAGACTGGGCCTGGATACAGTAAGTATAGCTGATATATAGCAGCCTTCAGGAGACTGGGCCTGGATACAGTAAGTATAGCTGTTATATAGCAGCCTTCAGGAGACTGGGCCTGGATACAGTAAGTATAGCTGTTATATAGCAGCCTTCAGGAGACTGGACCTGGATACAGTAAGTATAACTGTTATATAGCTGTCTTCAGGAGACTGGACCTGGATACAGTAAGTATAGCTGTTATATAGCAGCCTTCAGGAGACTGGACCTGGATACAGTAAGTATAGCTGTTATATAGCTGTCTTCAGGAGACTGGACCTGGATACAGTAAGTATAGCTGTTATATAGCAGCCTTCAGGAGATTGGACCTGGATACAGTAAGTATAGCTGTTATATAGCTGTCTTCAGGAGACTGGACCTGGATACAGTAAGTATAGCTGTTACATAGCTGCCTTCAGGAGACTGGGCCTGGATACAGTAAGTATAGCTGTTATATAGCAGGAGACTGGACCTGGATACAGTAAGTATAGCTGGTATATAGCAGCCTTCAGGAGACTGGACCTGGATACAGTAAGTATAGCTGTTACATAGCTGCCTTCAGGAGACTGAACCTGGATACAGTAAGTATAGCTGGTATATAGCAGGAGACTGGACCTGGATACAGTAAGTATAGCTGTTATATAGCTGCCGTCAGGAGACTGGACCTGGATACAGTAAGTATAGCTGTTATATAGCAGGAGACTGGACCTGGATACAGTAAGTATAGCTGTTATATAGCAGGAGACTGGACCTGGATACAGTAAGTATAGCTGTTATATAGCAGGAGACTGGACCTGGATACAGTAAGTATAGCTGTTATATAGCAGGAGACTGGACCTGGATACAGTAAGTATAGCTGTTATATAGCAGGAGACTGGACCTGGATACAGTAAGTATAGCTGTTATATAGCAGGAGACTGGACCTGGATACAGTAAGTATAGCTGTTATAAAATTTGCAGAGCTGCTATTTATCACATCCCCTGCTGATATGTGTGAAATCTATAATGACCGGGACACTTTAAGCAATTCTATCATTCCATCTTTGCTCATACATAGAGATGTATAATCTTTTATTACATCCTGGGCTCCACATTTAAGGTTTGGGGGTCCTGGTGCCTTTACACATTGATTAACCAATAGTAAAAATTGATCCAGAGCGTTGATGGGGGTCAGGGAATTAGCTAGCCAGGTATCCATCAGGGCTGGGGGCTGGTAGCCATAGGGAGGTGTGGGGTGCCAGCTGGATTATTCCCCATTTGCCTCTCGGCTCCTGAGATCCACGTCCACTCACCTGCCGGACTTATCAGATGTCACTCGGAGTCATTTGCTGTATTATAAGATGTTGATTCTTCTTTTCTGAGGAAGCGTTGTCTGTAATCGGAGGAGTGAAATGTCCTCTGTGTTAGCGGGATCTCCGCTGATGCTCGGACGGCTCTAGTTCTCTGGTGAGAGATTTCCCTGCAGCGCTCCCATAGGTGAGATAAAGTATTGCGGTATATAGCTGGTATATGTAGCTCTTCCGGGAAGATCATCAGAGTCTCACCTTGTTATATTTCATGTATACATATATCACTATTACTGATCACACAGAGTCCTACCAAGACCCACTGCGATTTGAGATACAGCTGGGCGAGTGTGGGAGAGGGGGCGTCTCCCACTGAATGTCAATCAAATCCAATATTTTTCTCCTTTGCCACTCATCCCACCTCAGATTGCAGCGGCTCTCAGAAGTGATCGGCCCATTAACCTTTGACATGTCTGATAGGTACAGTACACTCATGCATCAGGTAGCTGGGAGAATGAGGGAATGGCGGGAGACTGTGCCCAGCCAGGTGAGTATGGAGGGGGGGGGGGGGTGACATTATCCATGGGGCCCCGTACAATTATTTTGCTATGGGGTCCCATGAATCCTACCTACCCCTCCTGTCTGCTATATAGTTGGATGTTTCTTTATATACTCATTCAGGTCCTGGAACCCCCCTTTAAGAGTCAGTAAATAGTGTTTCCTGTAATTCGTCTATCACTGCTCTTCCATCCATCCGTCTATCACTGCTCTTCCATCCATCCCATCACTGCTCTTCCATTCATCCGTCTATCACTGCTCTTCCATCCATCTGTCTATCACTGCTCTTCCATCCATCCGGCTATCACTGCTCTTCCATCCATTAATCCGTCTATCACTGCTCTTCCATCCATTCGTCTATCACTGCTCTTCCATCCATCTATCACTGCTCATCCATCCATCCATCCGTCTATCACTGCTCTTCCATCCATCTATCACTGCTCATCCATCCATCCATCCGTCTATCACTGCTCTTCCATCCATCCGTCTATCACTGCTCTTCCATCCATCCGTCTACCACTGCTCTTCCATCCATCCGTCTAGCACTGCTCTTCCATCTATCCGTCTATCACTGCTCTTCCATCCATCCGTCTAGCACTGCTCTTCCATCTATCCGTCTATCACTGCTCTTCCATCCATCCGTCTAGCACTGCTCTTCCATCTATCCGTCTATCACTGCTCTTCCATCCATCCGTCTATCACTGCTCTTCCATCCATCCCTTCTATCACTGCTCTTCCATCCATCCCTTCTATCACTGCTCTTCCATCCATCCGTCTATCACTGCTCTTCCATCCATCCGTCTATCACTGCTCTTCCATCCATCTGTCTATCACTGCTCTTCCATCCATCCCTTCTATCACTGCTCTTCCATCCATCCCTTCTATCACTGCTCTTCCATCCATCCGTCTATCACTGCTCTTCCATCCATCCGTCTATCACTGCTCTTCCATCCATCCATCCCTTCTATCACTGCTCTTCCATCCATCCGTCTATCACTGCTCTTCCATCCATCCGTCTATCACTGCTCTACCATCCATCCCTTCTATCACTGCTCTTCCATCCATCCGTCTATCACTGCTCTTCCATCCATCTATCACTGCTCATCCATCCATCCATCCGTCTATCACTGCTCTTCCATCCATCCGTCTATCACTGCTCTTCCATCCATCCGTCTACCACTGCTCTTCCATCCATCCGTCTAGCACTGCTCTTCCATCTATCCGTCTATCACTGCTCTTCCATCCATCCGTCTAGCACTGCTCTTCCATCTATCCGTCTATCACTGCTCTTCCATCCATCCGTCTAGCACTGCTCTTCCATCTATCCGTCTATCACTGCTCTTCCATCCATCCGTCTATCACTGCTCTTCCATCCATCCCTTCTATCACTGCTCTTCCATCCATCCCTTCTATCACTGCTCTTCCATCCATCCGTCTATCACTGCTCTTCCATCCATCCGTCTATCACTGCTCTTCCATCCATCTGTCTATCACTGCTCTTCCATCCATCCCTTCTATCACTGCTCTTCCATCCATCCCTTCTATCACTGCTCTTCCATCCATCCGTCTATCACTGCTCTTCCATCCATCCGTCTATCACTGCTCTTCCATCCATCCATCCCTTCTATCACTGCTCTTCCATCCATCCGTCTATCACTGCTCTTCCATCCATCCGTCTATCACTGCTCTACCATCCATCCCTTCTATCACTGCTCTTCCATCCATCCGTCTATCACTGCTCTTCCATTCATCCGTCTAGCACTGCTCTTCCATCCATCTGTCTATCACTGCTCTTCCATCCATCCGTCTACCACTGCTCTTCCATTCATCTGTCTATCACTGCTCTTCCATCTGTCCGTCTATCACTGCTCTACCATCCATCCCTTCTATCACTGCTCTTCCATCCATCCGTCTATCACTGCTCTACCATCCATCCGTCTATCACTGCTCTTCCATCCATCCGTCTATCACTGCTCTACCATCCATCCCTTCTATCACTGCTCTTCCATCCATCCGTCTATCACTGCTCTTCCATCTGTCCGTCTATCACTGCTCTTCCATCCATCTGTCTATCACTGCTCTACCATCCATCCCTTCTATCACTGCTCTTCCATCTGTCCGTCTATCACTGCTCTTCCATCCATCCCTTCTATCACTGCTCATCCATCCATCCCTTCTATCACTGCTCTTCCATCCATCCCTTCTATCACTGCTCTTCCATCTGTCCGTCTATCACTGCTCTACCATCCATCCCTTCTATCACCGGTCTTCCATCCATTCATGGTTCCATGTTCTCTCAGATCACAGACATATAAAACCATTACTTCGGCCTTGTGTGGTAAACCATGACAAATTGTATTATTAGAGGCTGAAACAGGACAATTGAATAATAAGAACAATAGAGACAATTTCTGAAAAGAACAAACAGAAATCATTTTACACTAAACCTTGTTGTATTAGGAAACTACAATATATGAAGAGAATGTGTCAGCTCCATATAAGGTCCAGAGCTGCAGAAACCCCAGCAGGTGGGACTACGAAGACCCCGGCAGATGGGACTACGAAGACCCTGTCAGATGGGACTACGAAGACCCTGTCAGATGGGACTACGAAGACCCTGGCAGGAAGGGCTCAGGAGACCGCGGCAGATGGGACTACGAAGACCCTGGCAGGAAGGGCTCAGGAGACCCTGGCAGGTGGGACTACGAAGACCCTGTCAGATGGGACTACGAAGACCCTGGCAGGAAGGGCTCAGGAGACCCCAGCAGATGGGACTACGAAGACTCCGGCAGATGGAACTACGAAGACCCTGTCAGATGGGACTACGAAGACCCTGGCAGGAAGGGCTCAGGAGACCGCGGCAGATGGGACTACGAAGACCCTGGCAGGTGGGACAACGAAGACCCTGTCAGATGGGACTACAAAGACCCTGGCAGGAAGGGCTCAGGAGACCCCGGCAGATGGGACTACGAAGACCCTGGCAGATGGGACTACAAAGACCCTGGCAGGAAGGGCTCAGGAGACCCCGGCAGATGGGACTACGAAGACCCTGGCAGGAAGGGCTCAGGAGACCCCGGCTGGTGGAGCATAGGAGACCCCAGCAGTAAGAGCTGCGGAAACCCCAGCAGGTGGGACTACGAAGACCCTGGCAAGAAGGGCTCAGGAGACCCCGGCTGGTGGAGCATAGGAGACCCCAGCAGTAAGAGCTCAGGAGACCCCGGCAGGTGGGACTACGAAGGCCCTGGCAGGAAGGGCTCAGGAGATCGCAGCTGGTGAAGCATAGGAGACCCCAGAAGTAAGAGCTCAGGAGACCCCGGCAGGTGGGACTACGAAGGCCCTGGCAGGAAGGGCTCAGGAGACCCCAGCAGGAAGAGCTGAAAAGACCCCGGCAGGGGGGGGGGCATAGAAGACCCCAGCAGGTGGGACTACGGAGACCGCAGCAGGTGGGGCATAGGAGACCCTGGCAGTAAGAGCTTAGGTGACCCCGTCAGGTGGGAATACGGAGACCCCAGCAGTAAGAGCTCAGGAGACACCGGCTGGTGGAGCATAGGAGACCCCAACAGTAAGAGCTCAGAAGACCCCGGCAGATGGGACTACGGTGACAACAGCAGGAAGAGCTGAAAAGACCCCGGCAGGTGGGGCATAGGAGACCCTGGCAGGTGGGGCTCAGCAGAACCCAGCAGGTATTGGAGGGAGTGGAGGGGGGGCACAATGTAGCTATCTGCCCATTTCTATGATCTCTTTCATGTTTCTAATATGTTTCTTATGTCAGTGGTGATATAGTAAAGGTCCTGTCTATTATTTCTCTACGCCCTGGGGTCTGCAGCTTTGCACCTCATACACAGCTGATATATTCTCTTTGTCCTACTTTCTCTGTACTTTCTCTTTGTCTATTCGTTTCTTGAAGCCAAAATTAATCATATTCTTCATTAAATATTTCCTACTATTTAGCTGCTAACACAAAGGAAAGTTCCACAGACTGGAGAAACAGAGGAGAGCAGATACAAGGTGGGGGAGAACTATATAGGCTGTGTGCAAGCATAGAGAGGAGAGAATATACAAGGCAGTCTGCAGGGAAGAACTGTATAGGCTGTGTACAAGTATAGAGAGGAGAGCAGATACAAGGCAGGAGAGAACTATATAGGCTGTGTACAAGTATAGAGAGGAGAGCAGATACAAGGCAGGGGTGAACCATACAGGCTGTGTATAAGTATAGAGAGAGGAGAGCAGATACAAGGCAGTCTGCAGGGGAGAACCATACAGGCTGTGTACAAGTATAGAGAGGAGAGCAGATACAAGGCAGGGGTGAACCATACATGCTGTGTATAAGTATAGAGAGGAGAGCAGATACAAGGCAGTCTGCAAGTTAGAACTGTATAGGCTGTGTACAAGCATAGAGAGGAGAGCACATACAAGGCAGTCTGCAGGGGAGAACTATATAGGCTGTGTACAAGTATAGAGAGGGGAGCAGATACAAGGCAGGGGTGAACCATACATGCTGTGTATAAGTATAGAGAGAGGAGAGCAGATACAAGGCAGTCTGCAGGGGAGAATGATACTGTATATGCTGTGTATAAGTATAGAGAGACGAGAGCAGATACAAGGCAGTGTGCAGGGGAGAACCATACAGGCTGTGTACAAGTATAGAGAGGAGGGCAGATACAAGGCAGTCTGCAAGGGAGAACTGTATAGGCTGTGTACAAGCATAGAGAGGAGAGCATATACAAGGCAGTCTGCAGGGGAGAACTGTATAGGCTGTGTACAAGTATAGAGAGGAGGGCAGATACAAGGCAGGGGAGAACTATATAGGCTGTGTACAAGTATAGAGAGGGGAGCAGATACAAGGCAGGGGTGAACCATACATGCTGTGTATAAGTATAGAGAGAGGAGAGCAGATACAAGGCAGTCTGCAGGGGAGAATGATACTGTATATGCTGTGTATAAATATAGAGAGACGAGAGCAGATACAAGGCAGTGTGCAGGGGAAAACCATACAGGCTGTGTACAAGCATAGAGAGGAGAGCAGATACAAGGCAGTCTGCAGGGGAGAACCATACAGGCTGTGTACAAGTATAGAGAGGAGAGCAGATAAAAGGCAGGGGAGAACTATATAGGCTGTGTATAAGTATAGAGAGGAGAGCAGATACAAGGCAGTCTGCAGGGGAGAACTATATAGGCTGTGTACAAGTATATAGAGAGGAGAACAGATACAAGGCAGTCTGCAGGGGAGAACGACATAGGCTGTGTACAAGTATAGAGAGGAGAGCAGATACAAGGCAGTCTGCAGGGGAGAACTATATAGACTGTGTACAAGTATAAAGAGAAGGGCAGATACAAGGCAGGGGAGAACTATATAGGCTGTGTACAAGTATAGAGAGGAAAGCAGATACAAGGCAGTCTGCAGGTGAGAACCACATAGGCTGTGTACAAGTATAGACAGGAGAGCAGATACAAGGCAGTCTGCAGGGGAGAACTATATAGGCTATGTACAAGTATAGAGAGGAGAGCAGATACAAGGCAGGGGAGAACCATACAGGCTGTGTATAAGTATAGAGAGGAGAGCAGATACAAGGCAGGGGAGAACTATACAGGCTGTGTATAGGTATAGAGAGGAGAGCAGATACAAGGCAGTCTGCAGCAGATACAAGGCAGTCTGCAGAGTGAAAACAGAAGTCACACAGCAACTTGCAAACACTGTATAAGAGAAATAAACTGAAAAAATAAAGTCCTATACAGAAAGGGGGAGATTTATCTAACTGGTGTAAAGTAGAATTGCCTCAGTCGCCCCCGGCAACCAATCAGATTCCACCTTCCATTCCTCACAGATTCTTTGAAAAATGAAAGGTGGACTCTGATTGGTTGTTAGGGGCAACTAAGACAGTTCTACTCCACGGCAGTTTGATAAATCTCTCCCAAAGTGTTTTTGCTTGGATTGTTGGTATGGCTCTCCCTGAGTGGTCATTCTCGAGGTCTTTGGTCATCGGTGCTGAGGTGGATATCGTCCTCGTGGAGGGCGGCTAAGCTTGTTTGTGGCTTGACCAGTATCTTGGAAGAACTAGAAGACAAAGGGGTTGTATCCTCATTAAATTTCATATTAATTGTATAGATAATAAAAAGATAAAGTTTGCTATTTACATAGTTACAAAACATATCCAGTGAAGAGCTCTGACATGTTCCTACAGAGTATGGCGCCATCTGGTGTTGAGCGTATAGAGCAATGTGCACGTCCATCTAGTAAGCTGCAGTGTGTAGGACGCACGTGCTCAGTCTGTCACCTCACAGTCCGGCCTCTGCATAGTGACCTGCGTGGGATGGAGAGCGATACAGATCGGTCGTGTCTGCTTCTCAGGACAGGAATCTCTGCAGTAGGATGGCCGCACAGCTGACTGCAGGGTATATAAGAAGGGACTATGCTTTCAGCCGCCAGAGGAAGATGGAGGCTGATTCTGTGCACCATGGTGTGATCATCAGTAAGAGCTGGAGGAAGAGGACCCATCAGCAGCAATGGGACATCCATGCATCTCCATCACCCAATGAGCCCCAGAGGTTGCAGATATGCTGGGACTATCTTCCTGTGACATCACTGAGAGGAGTATACAGATATTTATTGTAATATATCTATATACCCACCCCCACTGATGCGCCATTGTTTGGGGATATTGCCCCCTCCTTCAGTCGGGTAGTTAGTAGTATAAGTGTCTGGTGCAGCCCTGGGTTCCTGGCAGGGAGATCTGGATAGCTTCTGGGTTTGTGGATAGTGAGGTGCAGAGGGTCAGTGTGGGGGGTCCCCGATCCCACTATCGGACACGGCAGATTATTATACCACAGATGAGCGGTACATTTCTCGCCTATGGACCATACTTGGGGTCATATTATGAGGCTTCTTAGATTTGTACAACGCATTTCTAGCATCACTGGAGGTCACCGCCCATGAGGACATGGCTCAGCTGCCGAGCACGATGTCAGAAGCCGCTGCCAGGTTATGTGACAGCACAATGATGTTCTACTAAGGAGCCTCGTCAGGAAGAGGTTAATTTGTGAGACAGCAGCAGTCCTTACATTCCCTACAGTCCCTAAAGTCCTTACATTCCCTACAGTCCCTACAGTCCTTACATTCCCTACATTCGTAAATGTTGTAAATAAACGATCATCTGCAATGGGGGTTCTGTATTGGTCGCCCCCCCCCCCCCCCCGACACACACTTTAACCACTGCTACTAATGGTGCGTGTACACAGACAAATTATCTGACAGATTTTTGAAGCCAAAGACAGGAATGGATTTGAAAAGAGGAGAAATCTCAGTCTTTCCTTTATCACCTGTTTATAGTCGGTTCCTGGCTTCACGCTAGTAGCGGGGGTTATGGTGTGTGTGTGGGGGGGGGGGGAGGGGAGTGATACAGACTGATGGAGGGCTGATATTCTATGGATGAACCAACAGAATGTGCAGTATGTTCAATCCAGAAAAGTATAAGAAGGCATAATGCACAACATTTACATGGTCACTATTGCCTCCCGGAAGTGTGGGGGGGACCAGAACGTCCAGCAGGTACAGTGCCAGCACACTGGCAGGGGCATGGAGGACAGTGTGTGTGTGTGTGGGGGGGACCAGAACATCCAGCCGGTACAGTGCCGGCACACTAGCAGGGGCATGGAGGACAGTGGGGGGGGGGGGGGGGGGGACCAGAACATCCAGCCGGTACAGTGCCGGCACACTAGCAGGGGCATGGAGGACAGTGGGGGGGGGGGGGGGACCAGAACATCCAGCCGGTACAGTGTCGGCACACTGGCAGGGGCATGGAGGACAGTGTGAGGGGACAGGAACGTCCAGCAGGTACAGTGCCGGCACACTGGCAGGGGCATGGAGGACAGTGTGAGAGGAAAGGAACGTCCAGCAAGTACAGTACCGGCACACTGGCAGGGGCATGGAGAACAGTGTGGGGGGGACCAGAACGTCCAGCAGGTACAGTGTCGGCACACTGGCAGGGGCATGGAGGACAGTGTGAGAGGAAAGGAACGTCCAGCAGGTACAGTGTCGGCACACTGGCAGGGGCATGGAGAACAGTGTGAGGGGACAGGAACGTCCGGCAGGTACAGTACCGGCACACTGGCAGGGGCATGGAGGACAGTGTGAGGGGACAGGAACGTCCAGCAGGTACAGTACCGGCACACTGGCAGGGGCATGGAGGACAGTGTGAGGGGACAGGAACGTCCAGCAGGTACAGTACCGGCACACTGGCAGGGGCATGGAGGACAGTGTGGGGGGGACCAGAACGTCCAGCAGGTACAGTACCGGCACACTGGCAGGGGCATGGAGGACAGTGTGAGAGGAAAGGAACGTCCAGCAGGTACAGTGCCAGCACACTGGCAGGGGCATGGAGGACAGTGTGAGGGGACAGGAACGTCCAGCAGGTACAGTACCGGCACACTGGCAGGGGCATGGAGGACAGTGTGGGGGGGACCAGAACGTCCAGCAGGTACAGTGCCGGCACACTAGCAGGGGCATGGAGGACAGTGTGAGGGGACAGGAACGTTCAGCAGGTACAGTGCCGGCACACTGGCAGGGGCATGGAGGACAGTGTGAGAGGAAAGGAACGTCCAGCAGGTACAGTGTCGGCACACTGGCAGGGGCATGGAGGACAGTGTGAGGGGACAGGAACGTCCAGCAGGTACAGTACCGGCACACTGGCAGGGGCATGGAGGACAGTGTGGGGGGGACCAGAACGTCCAGCAGGTACAGTACCGGCACACTGGCAGGGGCATGGAGGACAGTGTGAGAGGAAAGGAACGTCCAGCAGGTACAGTGCCGGCACACTGGCAGGGGCATGGAGGACAGTGTGAGGGGACAGGAACGTCCAGCAGGTACAGTACCGGCACACTGGCAGGGGCATGGAGGACAGTGTGGGGGGGACCAGAACGTCTAGCCGGTACAGTGCCGGCACACTGGCAGGGGCATGGAGGACAGTGTGAGGGGAGAGGAACGTCCAGCAGGTACAGTATCGGCACACTGGCAGGGGCATGGAGGACAGTGTGGGGGGGACCAGAACATTCAGCAGGTACAGTACCGGCACACTGGCAGGGGCACGGAGGACAGTGTGAGAGGAAAGGAACATCCAGCACGCACAGTACCGGCACACTGGCAGGGGCATGGAGGACAGTGTGAGGGGACAGGAACGTCCAGCAGGTACAGTGCCGGCACACTGGCAGGGGCATGGAGGACAGTGTGAGGGGACAGGAACGTCCAGCAGATACAGTGCTGGCACACTGGCAGGGGCATGGAGGACAGTGTGGGGGGGACCAGAACGTCCAGCAGGTACAGTACCGGCACACTGGCAGGCGCAGTACGGATACAATGAGATGTCCATACATCTGGATGAAAATTTGATTGTGATAATTCAGATGGGCGTCTGTACTTGTTTTTTGTGTCTTTATTGCTCAGTCTTTCACCTTATGTTACTTATTTTTACTACTTGTATTCTTGCGGTTTCTTAGACTATGAAGCTCGGAGAGACAAGAAGCGGTGGAGCAGCTGCCGGCACACTGATGATGGAGCCCCGGGCTGGGCAGCATTGTAGGGGGCCAAGGAGTCAAAGCACAGCTTGTTTCCAGATATTTCTATAGACATTACTGAAGTAAAGAGAAGCATGAAAGGGTGGAAGCTAGGACCGATCCCCTTATCGTATATGACGGCTGTAGAGTCAAATTATCCAATTCTTTTATTTGTAGTTCAGTCTGCAGCTTAGGGGCCCAAGGGAAACCAGAAGAAATCCTTTAAAAATAACCATCACAAGTCTATTGACTGTCCACAAGTGCCACACCAACCCTGGACCATGTGTCAGCAGCCGAGTACAGAACACGTGGGCCATGGATGGTGATACAGAACACGTGGGCCATGGATGGTGATACAGAACACGTGGGCCATGGCTGATGATACAGAACACGTGGGCCATGGATGGTGATACAGAACACGTGGGCCATGGCTGATGATACAGAACACGTGGGCCATGGCTGATGATACAGAACACGTGGGCCATGGATGGTGATACAGAACACGTGGGCCATGGCTGATGATACAGAACACGTGGGCCAGGGATGGTGATACAGAACACGTGGGCCAGGGATGGTGATACAGAACACGTGGGCCATGGCTGATGATACAGAACACGTGGGCCATGGCTGATGATACAGAACACGTGGGCTATGGCTGGTGATACAGAACACGTGGGCCATGGCTGATGATACAGAACACGTGGGCCATGGCTGATGATACAGAACACGTGGGCCATGGATGGTGATACAGAACACGTGGGCCATGGCTGATGATACAGAACACGTGGGCCAGGGATGGTGATACAGAACACGTGGGCCAGGGATGGTGATACAGAACACGTGGGCCAGGGATGGTGATACAGAACACGTGGGCCATGGCTGATGATACAGAACACGTGGGCCATGGCTGATGATACAGAACACGTGGGCTATGGCTGGTGATACAGAACACGTGGGCCAGGGATGGTGATACAGAACACGTGGGCCATGGATGGTGATACAGAACACGTGGGCCATGGATGGTGATACAGAACACGTGGGCCAGGGATGGTGATACAGAACACGTGGGCCATGGCTGATGATACAGAACACGTGGGCCAGGGATGGTGATACAGAACACGTGGGCCATGGATGGTGATACAGAACACGTGGGCCATGGATGGTGATACAGAACACGTGGGCCATGGCTGATGATACAGAACACGTGGGCCATGGCTGGTGATACAGAACACGTGGGCCATGGATGGTGATACAGAACACGTGGGCCATGGATGGTGATACAGAACACGTGGGCCAGGGATGGTGATACAGAACACGTGGGCCATGGCTGATGATACAGAACACGTGGGCAGTGGATGGTGATACAGAACACGTGGGCCATGGATGGTGATACAGAACACGTGGGCCATGGATGGTGATACAGAACACGTGGGCCAGGGATGGTGATACAGAACACGTGGGCTGTGGATGGTGATACAGAACACGTGGGCCAGGGATGGTGATACAGAACATGTGGGCTGTGGATGGTGATACAGCACACGTGGGCTGTGGATGGTGATACAGAACACGTGGGCAGTGGATGGTGATACAGAACACGTGGGCCAGGGATGGTGATACAGAACACGTGGGCCATGGCTGATGATACAGAACACGTGGGCCATGGATGGTGATACAGAACACGTGGGACATGGATGGTGATACAGAACACGTGGGCCATGGATGGTGATACAGAACACGTGGGCCATGGCTGGTGATACAGAACACGTGGGCCATGGCTGATGATACAGAACACGTGGGCCATGGCTGATGATACAGAACACGTGGGCCATGGATGGTGATACAGAACACGTGGGCCATGGATGGTGATACAGAACACATGGGCCATGGATGGTGATACAGAACACATGGGCCAGGGATGGTGATACAGAACACGTGGGCCATGGCTGATGATACAGAACATGTGGGCCAGGGATGGTGATACAGAACACGTGGGCCATGGATGGTGATACAGAACACATGGGCCAGGGATGGTGATACAGAACACGTGGGCCATGGCTGGTGATACAGAACACGTGGGCCATGGATGGTGATACAGAACAAATGGGCCAGGGATGGTGATACAGAACACGTGGGCCGTGGATGGTGATACAGAACACGTGGGCCATGGATGGTGATAGGAAACAAATGGGCTGACTAGGTTATTGTGTTTATGTCAATGCTGGAAAACCAATCCCTAAAGGCTCAGGCAAGATGGCTGCTCCAGTAATAATGACAGAGACTGCAGGGAGCAGGACAGATGTGGGCACTTACATGCAGCACTCTCTGTCCGGGGAGAGAGGGGTTACAGCTATGGAGAGATTACCCCCACAGTCCTGTCCCCTGATATAAGTCCCAGCCTGAAGTGGATCTGCTATGATTTGGAAGGTGAGGGAGACTTCCTGGGTCAGAGTACAGGGCTGTAGACCCCACTATGCAGACCATGCCCCTCCCCCAGTACAGGGAGCTCTTACACCAAAGCAATGCTCTTACACCAAGTCACTATTTTGAAAACCTGTGAGCTCTTAATCCAAGTTACTCTTGGTACCGAGGAACCACTGTGTATACGGCTCCATAGGGACACTGTAATGGCGGCAAATACCGCTGGTCGTGTTAAGAGATAAGCGAACCTGGAGCAGCTGGAGTCCATCCAAACCCGAACTTTCGGCATTTGATTAGCGGCGGCTGCTGAAGTTGGATAAAGCCCTAAGGCGATGTGGAAATCATGGATAAAGTCATTGGCTGTAGTTATTGGATATAGTTATTGGATATAGTTATTGGCTGTAGTTATTGGATATAGTTATTGGATATAGTCATTGGATATAGTTATTGGATGTAGTTATTGGATATAGTTATTGGATATAGTTATTGGCTGTAGTTATTGGATATAGTTATTGGATATAGTCATTGGCTGTAGTTATTGGATATAGTTATTGGCTGTAGTTATTGGCTGTAGTTATTGGATATAGTTATTGGCTGTAGTTATTGGATATAGTTATTGGCTGTAGTTATTGGATATAGTTATTGGATGTAGTTATTGGATATAGTCATTGGCTGTAGTTATTGGATATAGTCATTGGATATAGTTATTGGATATAGTTATTGGATATAGTCATTGGCTGTAGTTATTGGATTTAGTCATTGGATATAGTCATTGGATATAGTTATTGGATATAGTTATTGGATATAGTCATTGGCTGTAGTTATTGGATGTAGTTATTGAATATAGTCATTGGCTGTAGTTATTGGATATAGTCATTGGCTGTAGTTATTGGATGTAGTTATTGGATATAGTTATTGGATATAGTCATTGGCTGTAGTTATTGGCTGTAGTTATTGGATGTAGTTATTGGATATAGTTATTGGATGTAGTTATTGGCTGTAGTTATTGGATGTAGTTATTGGATGTAGTTATTGGATATAGTTATTGGATATAGTTATTGGCTGTAGTTATTGGCTGTAGTTATTGGATGTTGTTATTCGATGTAGTTTTTGGCTGTAGTTATTGGCTGTAGTTATTGGATATAGTTATTGGCTGTAGTTATTGGATATAGTTATTGGATATAGTTATTGGCTGTAGTTATTGGATATAGTTATTGGCTGTAGTTATTGGATATAGTCATTGGCTGTAGTTATTGGATATAGTTATTGGATATAGTCATTGGCTGTAGTTATTGGATGTAGTTATTGAATATAGTCATTGGCTGTAGTTATTGGCTGTAGTTATTGGATATAGTCATTGGCTGTAGTTATTGGATGTAGTTATTGGATATAGTTATTGGAAATAGTCATTGGCTGTAGTTATTGGCTGTAGTTATTGGCTGTAGTTATTGGATATAGTTATTGGCTGTAGTTATTGGCTGTAGTTATTGGATGTAGTTATTAAATATAGTCATTGGCTGTAGTTATTGGCTGTAGTTATTGGATGTAGTTATTGGATATAGTTATTGGATATAGTCATTGGCTGTAGTTATTGGCTGTAGTTATTGGCTGTAGTTATTGGATATAGTTATTGGCTGTAGTTATTGGCTGTAGTTATTGGATGTAGTTATTGGATATAGTTATTGGATATAGTTATTGGATGTTGTTATTCGATGTAGTTTTTGGCTGTAGTTATTGGCTGTAGTTATTGGATATAGTTATTGGCTGTAGTTATTGGATATAGTTATTGGATATAGTTATTGGCTGTAGTTATTGGTTGTAGTTATTGAATATAGTTATTGGATATAGTTATTGGCTGTAGTTATTGGATATAGTCATTGGCTGTAGTTATTGGATATAGTTATTGGCTGTAGTTATTGGATATAGTTATTGGATATAGTCATTGGCTGTAGTTATTGGATATAGTTATTGGCTGTAGTTATTGGATATAGTCATTGGCTGTAGTTATTGGATATAGTTATTGGCTGTAGTTATTGGATGTAGTTATTGGCTGTAGTTATTGGATATAGTTATTGGCTGTAGTTATTGGATATAGTTATTGGATATAGTTATTGGTTGTAGTTATTGGATATAGTTATTAGATATAGTTATTGGCTGTAGTTATTGGATTTAGTCATTGGATATAGTCATTGGATATAGTTATTGGATATAGTTATTGGATATAGTCATTGGCTGTAGTTATTGGATGTAGTTATTGAATATAGTCATTGGCTGTAGTTATTGGCTGTAGTTATTGGATATAGTCATTGGCTGTAGTTATTGGCTGTAGTTATTGGATATAGTCATTGGCTGTAGTTATTGGATGTAGTTATTGGATATAGTTATTGGATATAGTCATTGGCTGTAGTTATTGGCTGTAGTTATTGGCTGTAGTTATTGGATATAGTCATTGGCTGTAGTTATTGGATATAGTCATTGGCTGTAGTTATTGGATATAGTTATTGGATGTAGTTATTGGATGTAGTTATTGGCTGTAGTTATTGGATGTAGTTATTGGATATAGTTATTGGATATAGTCATTGGCTGTAGTTATTGGCTGTAGTTATTGGCTGTAGTTATTGGCTGTAGTTATTGGCTGTAGTTATTGGATATAGTTATTGGATGTAGTTATTGGATATAGTTATTGGATATAGTTATTGGCTGTAGTTATTGGATGTTGTTATTCGATGTAGTTTTTGGCTGTAGTTATTGGATATAGTTATTGGCTGTAGTTATTGGATATAGTTATTGGATATAGTTATTGGCTGTAGTTATTGGTTGTAGTTATTGGATATAGTTATTGGATATAGTTATTGGCTGTAGTTATTGGATATAGTCATTGGCTGTAGTTATTGGATATAGTTATTGGCTGTAGTTATTGGATATAGTTATTGGATTTAGTCATTGGCTGTAGTTATTGGATATAGTTATTGGCTGTAGTTATTGGATATAGTTATTGGCTGTAGTTATTGGATATAGTCATTGGCTGTAGTTATTGGATATAGTTATTGGCTGTAGTCATTGGATATAGTTATTGGATATAGTCATTGGCTGTAGTTATTGGATATAGTTATTGGCTGTAGTTATTGGATATAGTTATTGGCTGTAGTTATTGGATATAGTTATTGGATATAGTTATTGGTTGTAGTTATTGGATATAGTTATTGGATATAGTTATTGGCTGTATCCATGTTTTCCAGACAACCTTAGAGCTTTATCCAAGTTCAGCAGCCGCCGCTAATCAAATGCCGAACGATCGGGTTCGGATGGACTCCAGCATGCTCCAGGGTCGCTCATCTCTAGTTATGTTTGTACATCCACAGACGCTAAACATTAGATAGAAGAGCGGAAAAGATTATAATTCACTCTGATGTTTCCTGATTTTGGAGCAGCAAATCCCCATAGAAAACCTCTCCTGCTTTGGACAGTTCCTGACATGGACAGAGGTGGCAGTAGAGAGCACTGTGTCAGACTGGAGAGAATACGCCACTTCCTGCAGGACATACAGCAGCTGATAACTACTGGAAGACTGGACAGAACACAGCACTTCCTGCAGGACACATAGCAGTTGATAAGTACTGGAAGACTGGAGATTTTTTAATAGAAGTAAATTACAGATCTGTACAACTTTCTGACACCCATTGATTTAAATGAAAATTCTTTTCTGAGTGCTAACGGGCACCAGGGAGCGGGCGCTCTTCCTTCTGGAGGGGGGGCTACTCACACCAGCTCAGCGATTTCCTGAGACTTAACCCCTTCAGTCCTGATAGTTTCAGTTTTTACCAACAACTGGATACACAAAACCCTGGCCTATTGTAGAGGAGCCGCTATCTGTCAGTGACACCAGATGACCCCTCCCCCTGGGGTGATGGATGGAGCCAGTGATTTCCCCCCCTCCCCCCGGGGTGATGGATGGAGCCAGTGATGCTGCCCCTCCCCCCGGGGTAATGGACGGAGCCAGTGATTTCCCCCCCGGGGTGATGGATGGAGCCAGTGATGCCGCCCCTCCCCCAGTGATGGATGGAGCCAGTGATGCCGTCCCTCCCCCCGGTGATGAATGGAGCCAGTGTTGCCGCCCCTCCCCCGGTGATGGATGGAGCCAGTGATGCTGCCCCTCCCCCCGGGGTAATGGATGGAGCCAGTGATGCCGCCCCCTCCCCCGGTGATGGATGGAGCCAGATATGCCGCCCCTCCCCCCAGTGATGGATGGAGCCAGTGTTGCCGCCCCTCCCCCGGTAATGGATGGATCCAATGATGTCGTCCCTCCCCCCAGTGATGGATGGAGCCAGTGATGCCGCCCCTCCCCCCGGGGTGATGGATGGAGCCATTAATGCCGCCCCTCCCCCCGGGGTGATGGATGGAGCCAGTGATGCCGTCCCTCCCCCCGGGGTGATGGATGGAGCCAGTGATGCCACCCCCCGGGGTGATGGATGGAGCCAGTGATGCCGCCCCTCCCCCGGTGATGGATGGGGCCAGTGATGCCGCCCCTTTTCCCAGTGATGGATGGGGCCAGTGATGCCGCCCCTCCTCCCCCCGGGTAATCTGATTGCTTTCGCCTGATTTCCTATTGCTGTTTGCACATCTAGTGATTAACATTTACAATATTGGCCATCACTGCACATTTCTCATCCGCACATAAAATCACCATTTATTGTCTTGTAAATGCTCAGGAATCATTAAAGCTCGGCGTCGAGGTACGAGAACGGTCACACATCTCCCGTGTTTGTGCCGCCATATAATGTAAATAAGAGATTAATTATCATCTATTCATTATGGAGCCATCGGCTTCTGGGGATGCAAAGCAAATTAAAACAAGGTGAAAGCAATTGAGAATCTGATCTGCAGCCATATGGCCGACCGTGTCAATAACCGGAGCCAGAGGAACAGCTCCCTGACCGCAACGGCAACATCTGGAAGGCGGGGGGCACAAACTTTAGTGGTGGTGCACTACTGTACAACTGCTACCCACACCGACCAACGGGACCCATTACTGTACGACTACTACGCACATCGACCAATGGGACCCATTACTGTACGACTGTTACCCACATCGACCAACGGGACCCATTACTGTACGACTGCTACCCACACCGACCAACGGGACCCATTACTGTACGACTGCTACGCACATCGACCAATGGGACCCATTACTGTACGACTGTTACCCACACCGACCAACAGGACCCATTACTGTACGACTGCTACCCACACCGACCAACGGGACCCATTACTGTACGACTACTTCGCACATCGACCAATGGGACCCATTACTGTACGACTGCTACCCACACCGACCAACAGGACCCATTACTGTACGACTGCTACCCACACTGACCAACGGGACCCATTACTGTACGACTACTACGCACATCGACCAATGGGACCCATTACTGTACGACTGTTACCCACACCGACCAACAGGACCCATTACTGTACGACTGCTACCCACACCGACCAACGGGACCCATTACTGTACGACTACTACGCACATCGACCAACAGGACCCATTACTGTACGACTGTTACCCACACCGACCAACAGGACCCATTACTGTACGACTGCTACCCACACCAACCAACGGGACCCATTACTGTACAACTGCTGCCCACACCGACCAACAGGACCCATTACTGTACGACTGTTACCCACACCGACCAACGGGACCCATTACTGTATGACTGCTACCCACACCAACCAACGGGACCCATTACTGTACAACTGCTGCCCACACCGACCAGCAGGACCCATTACTGTACAATTGCTACCCACACTGACCAATGGGACCCGTTACTGTATGACTGCTACCTACACCGACCAATGGGACCCCACTGGGATGCAATATTAGTCACCTGAGCAATGTCTGACCCAAACACAGAAAAAAAAAGACTGAACAATTGTAAAGTTTACATTTGATGTATGATGTCAGAGAAGACGACAATCCCCATGTATCAGCAGTACAGGGAAACTAATGGCTGAACATGTTCTACAAGCAGCAAAACATCCGACATTGCAGGAATAATAACCAAGTGTCCTCCACGTCACCCAGACTAGCCAGAGACAACCTCAACCCACGCTGTGGACAAGGAGAAGTAACAGAGCAGGACAGTATCTGCAATAGAGCCACAGAGCCAGTAACTGATCCGGATAGAGCAAAGTTGCGATAAGCCTAGGAACTCTGTCTCGCAGTCCGGGTGTCAGCAGGGATCCCTCAGCATTCTGCTCATCCCAGGTAACAAGGTCTGGGGCCTGTGTCACCCATTAGGAAGGTTCAGCCGAGTCTAGTGGGCATAAGGTGGTGTGAAGACTGAAGTCAAAGGTCAATACACTGGTACAGGTGTTCTTCTTATTCTTCTACTTCTTCTTCTAAGTATTCTACCTCATTCTCCAACATCCTGGCAGAGCACAGTACTACATGGGTTGAGTGCTTCAGGAAGATACAGGTGCCGGCACTGTCTGAATACTGCTCAATCAGTAGCTGTGCGCTGGAGTCGGGTTAAGGGCTAATAAACTGCACTGGTAAGTAGCCGCGGTGCTCGAACAGAGACAAGGGCAGTACGGTGTATAAAATAGAAAATAAGTCCAAGCACTCACCGGATGAAGGGATCTCTTTGTGCGTTTATTCAGACATCACAGGGAGGGAGCGGTGGCAAGGGTGCGGGAGCGTGTAGCAGACAACTGTTTCGCGCCTCAGCGCTTTGTCAAGTCTTACCAACTACATGGGTTGAGACTCTCACTGCATCCTCCTCTTTGCTACTCTACCTCTTGTATTACTCAGTACAACTCAAACAACACGACTATCTCCTACACTGCACTTCTACTACAGATCTGGTCGTTCTATTGTCAAGTGTTTATTGGAACTTTGTCATGTGTCTCAGAGACTTTATCTAAAGGAACTTTATCCTGTCCCTTCTGTGTTACCTGCTGCACATTTACAAGTAGTAAACTGACTCAACCAAGGCCGTTTTAATACATTGGTGGGCCAAGTACACAGCCCTCAGGAGTGGGCCCCCCCTTCCCTTACGGCCCATGGTATAATGTACTGAATTTGCCCCCACACTGTATCAAGAGCCCCAATACATACAGTAGTTACCTTATAACACTATTTCCACCATACAGTGATTACATATTACATAAAAACTGCACTGAACAAAACAGAAAGATATCACCAATGATACCATTACATAATACCGCCACATCATGACCCCTAACACTACAACCCTATAACAGAGTGCAGTTACATCCAGTGACTCACCGGGGGCGTCTTCTCCAATCAGAGTCTGTCACCTTTTCTTTTTCTCTCCATCCAGCCTGGGCCACCTTGAAGTCTTCTCCTGGCTGTGAATCTTCTCTCCAGAATCTGCCAGACAAATATTTAAGGCTCCAACACATACAGTAGTTAGGTCCCTTGTACCCCTATACAGTAGTTACACCCCTCTGTACCCCTACATAGTTACACCCCTCTGTGCCTCCATAGTTTTAAGGTGTCCCTGTAGTATATAGACCCTCATGTGCTCCTCTAGTTATATACAATCCTGCTGTGCGCTCCCCCATTAGTATATAGCCCCCCTGTGCACTCTCCCCAGTAGTATATAGCCCCCCCTGTGCTCTCCCACAATAATATATAGCCCCCCTGTGCTCTCCCCCAATAGTATATAGCCCCCCTGTGCTCTCCAACAGTATATAGACCCCTATGCTCTCCCACAACAGTATATAGCCCCCCTGTGCTCTCCCCCAATAGTATATAGCCCCCCTGTGCTCCCCCCCAATAGTATATAGCCCCCTGTGCTCTCCCCAATAGTATATAGCCCCCCTGTGCTCTCCATAATATATAGCCCCCCTGTGCTCTCCCCCATAGTATATAGACCCCTGTGCTCTCCCACAATAGTATATAGCCCCCCTGTGCTCTCCCACAATAGTATATAGCCCCCCTGTGCTCTCCCACAATAGTATATAGCCCCCCTGTGCTCTCCCACAATAGTATATAGCCCCCCTGTGCTCTCCAATAGTATATAGACCCCTATGCTCTCCCACAATAGTATATAGCCCCCTGTGCTCTCCCCCAATAGTATATAGCCCCCCTGTGCTCCCCCCCAATAGTATATAGCCCCCTGTGCTCTCCCCAATAGTATATAGCCCCCCTGTGCTCTCCATAATATATAGCCCCCCTGTGCTCTCCCCCATAGTATATAGACCCCTGTGCTCCCCAATAGTATATAGCTCCCTGTGCTCCCCAATAGTATATAGCTCCCCTGTGCTCCCCAATAGTATATAGCTCCCCTGTGCTCCCCATAGTATATAACCCCCTGTGCTCCCCAATAGTATATATCCCTTGTACTCCCCCATAGTATATAGCCCCCGTGCTCCCCCATAGTATATAGCCCCCCCTGTGCTCCCCCATAGTATATAGCTCCCCTGTGCTCCCTAATAGTATATAGCCCCCTGTGCTCCCCAATAGTATATAGCTCCCCTGTGCTCCCCCATAGTATATAGCCCCCTGTGCTCCCCCATAGTATATAGCCCCCCTGTGCTCCCCCATAGTATATAGCTCCCCTGTGCTCCCCGATAATATATAGCTCCCCTGTGCTCCCCAATAGTATATAGCCCCCCTGTGCTCCCCCATAGTATATAGCCCCCTGTGCTCCCCCATAGTATATAGCCCCCTGTGCTCCCCCATAGTATATAGCTCCCCTGTGCTCCCCAGTAGTATATAGCTCCCCTGTGCTCCCCCATAGTATATAGCCCTCTGTGCTCCCTCATTGTATATAGCTCCCTGTGCTCCCCAGTAGTATATAGCCCCCTGTGCTCCCCAGTGGTATATAGCCCCCTGTGCTCCCCCATAGTATATAGCTCCCCTGTGCTCCCCCATAGTATATAGCCCCCTGTGCTCCCCCATAGTATATAGCCCCCTGTGCTCCCCCATAGTATATAGCCCCCCTGTGCTCCCCCATAGTATATAGCCCCCTGTGCTCCCCAGTAGTATATAGCCCCCTGTGCTCCCCCATAGTATATAGCTCCCCTGTGCTCCCCCAAAGTATATAGCTCCCCTGTGCTCCCCAGTAGTATATAGCCCCCTGTGCTCCCCCATAGTATATAGCTCCCCTGTGCTCCCCCATAGTATATAGCTCCCCTGTAGTATATAGCCCCCTGTGCCCCCCCATAGTATATAGCCCCCTGTCCTCCCCTATAGTATATAGCCCCGTCCTCCCCCATAGTATATAGCCCCCTGTGCTCCCCCTAAAACCCCCCCCGCCCCCCCCCCCCCCCCCCCCCCCCCCGTAGTATATAGCTCCCCCTCCCATACAACATTGAAAAAAACAAACACTTTTACTCACCTGGGTCCACGCGTTCCTCTTCTCTTCCCTCCTGTGGCCGCACTTCCTGCGGTCAGAAGAGGCTGCACTCCCCTCACCCTCGCGCCGACGCTCCAGTGACGTCGGCCGCTAGAGGGAGAGCGCGGCCTCTTGTGACTGCAGGAAGTGCGGCCACAAGAGTGACTGACAGGGAGGGAGCCAATGGCTCTCTCTGTCAGTGTCGCTGCTGCTGCAGCGCTGAAGCGCCGCAGCAGCAGCGGGCGGGGGCAGCGGCGGACGGGGGGGCCCTGCAGGGGGCGCCATGGAGGGGTAAGTAGATTACCCATCCATGGCGCTCCACCCTGACAGGCTGGTGGCCGGAGCCCTGTGCGACCGCATTGGTCGCACATAGCAACGGCCGGCCTGCTCGGGGGGCCCCTTTAACCAGTGGGCCCGGTGCACGTGCACCATGTGCCCTCTGGTTAAAGCGGCCGTGGACTCAACTATAACCAGAGACTCTGTGATTATTCACCACCACCGACACAGCACACACCGCAACCTTGGGACATCTCCCCTTTCTGTGGGTGGTGGGTCCTATCATCCACAGCTGAAGGTCTAAAGCAAAGAGTTAACTGTATCAGTGACTAAACTCAGGTTTCATCCTAATTGCCACCAGCTGAGTGTGGCTAGCTAATGGAGCTTTTACACAGACAGATTTTTTGAAGCCAAAGCCATAAATGGATTTGAAAAGAGGAGAAATCTCAGTCTTTCCTTTATGACCTGTTCCATGTTTATAGTCTGTTCCTGGCTTTGGCTTCAAAGATCTGTCGGATAAATCTGGCTGTGTTAACACACCATAACCAATTCCTATTAAGGGTACCTCTGTTACCAAGCCTATGAGAGCTCAAACTCCGCCTCCTTCTGTCCTCTCTACTTATAGGAAAGCTCCCTGTAGTCTCCTTGTAGAGGTAGAACAGGCCATTTGTTCTAGTTTTGGTTAGTCAGTATTAGTAAGAGCCAGAAAAGTAGTATCACCTGCTGAGAGACTTTTAAGGTCTTGGCCTGCTGGCCTGAGCGACTAAAGCCAAATTACTTTGCTGCACTTTCGCTAGGAACTACAAGGTCACCCCAATGGATAGCTCACCCTTCCGTGGGGCGCGTGTTCCTGAATTGTGTCACTCAGTGCTCTTGGCCAGTAAAAGGCGGATCATCATAGCCCCACAGGTATTTCTTCTATCAAGAATATTGCCACCAAGCCAAAGTGGTTAGAGCCCCTCCACCTGAGGACTTAGAGTCTGGATAGGCCCCCCTCAAGGTAGCCCACCTAGACTTCAGGCTAGGTCAAGTATTAACCTTATAAGAGACTTGGTTGAAGTATATTCTCAGTGTATTTGCAACAGGCAGAGATTTCAAATGATTCCAAATATTCCAAAGTATTGAAAAAGGGAGATTGCCGCCGACGCCTCACTGACACCTGGAGAACATGGACTGCTCCTTTAAGTTCTTCTGCTGCACCATTATCAGGCGAGTGTTGTGACCCCAGGAGGGCAGATACCACACTGACCACCATGACAAGTGCCGCAGCCCTTGTAGGTTGCCCTAGAACCCACGGATTCCCACATCTATGGACCAGTGTGGCCCTTGGCTGTATGTGATCCCCTTGTTATGGCTGCATTGGAGGGGGTCTCCATGGATAAGGAAGCAGTACTAGCAGCACTGGCAGTACCAGCAGCAGCACTGGGAGAACCAGCAGTTCCAGCAGCAGCACCGGGAGAACCAGCAGCAAAACCAGGAGTACCAGCTGCAGCAACAGCATCGGGAGTACCACAGCAGCATCGGGAGTACCAGCAGTCCTAACAGTACTAGCAGCACCGGGAGTCCCAGCAGTACCAGCAGCAACACCAGGAGTACCAGCGGTACCAGCTGCAGCAACAGCACCAGGAGTACCAGCAGCAGCATCAGGAGTACCAGCAGTATCATCTGCAGCAACAGCACCAGGAGTACCAGCAGCAGCAACACCAAGAGTACCAGCGGCACCAGCTGCAGCAACAGCACCAGGAGTACCAGCAGCAGCACCAGGAGTACCAGCAGTACCAACAGCTGCGGGAATACCAGCAGCAGCACCAGGAGTACCAGCAGTACCAGCAGCAGCACCAGGAGTACCAGCAGCAGCAGCACCAGGAGTACCAGCAGTACCAGCAGCAGCAGCACCAGGAGTACCAGCAGTACCAGCAGCACCGGGGGTACCAGCAGCACCAGAGGGAGCAGTTGGATACCGGAACCACCTTTGCTGGCACACACATGGGGGTCGTGAGTTGTCCCATTTGGGACGTTGCTTTCCTTGGTTACTTTTCTATAGCCTGTCCATTCCCCATGATGTATATGATTTGGGGGATGGTCCTCATGCTGTTGAGCTGCGCCCAGTGTTTGTCTGCACTTTATCCAGGTGACTGGCGGAATCAGTGATTGTTGTGCTCATTGCAGAGACAGAAGTTATTAAGGAGCAGGGGTAAGGGAGAGTATACGGAGATATCATCCATCTACCTGTCTGTGTGACGCTATATGGCAGGGAGAGAGCCTGTATATTGTCAGGGCCGGTTTTAGACTAGATGTGGCCCTGGGCAAAGTTGAAGGTGGGGCCCCAAATGCTGAAATATTTTAGCAACAATTTAAGGTCCCCATACATGTTACTCTTTTGTTGGTGGTACCTGTTGCTCCTGGTGGGTTCGGCCATCAGTGTAAGGTGTATGGGGCTCTCTGGACAGTCTGACAGATGATATCAGTGGACATATGGGGTTGGGCTTGATGGAAAATCAACGCCCAACCTCTTTGTTCTCAGAGAGATAAGCCACCATCAGATCTGTATGGCTATGGCTTTCCCCTCTCATAGAAATTTGGCACATCTGAGTGTTCCTGTGTTCTCTGTGTATGGGGAGGACGGGACCAGATGGGAGAGATAATTGTCAGCTGAAGGATTGTTCAGCCAGCAGTTATTGGAAGTGTACGGCCACTTTTAAGGCCGTATTACACGGCCTGATATTCCGCAGAAGTGAGCGCCAATCTGGTAGAATGGAGCTCGCTTAGAGAGCCGACTACAGCAAAAGCTATGGAGGAGATTTATCAAACTGGTGTAAAGAAGAATTGGCTCAGGTGCCCCTAGCAACCAATCAGATTCCACCATCTTAGAATGTGAGTAATGAAAGGTGGAATCTGATTGGTTGCTAGGGGCACCTGTTTCACTTTACACCATGTTTGATAAATCTCCCCCTATGTGTATATATACAGTATATCATTAGTGATGTGTGTGCAATCCTTGCTGTATATAGTAAACAATGAAGATATATATACTACCTGATCATGTTCCCCAGTGTCCTCACAGAGCGATAGCGTCCTGATTCGGACTATTTTCGCTCCATGTATTAGGGCCCTTAGTTCAGGAGGTTACATGCCAGGACTGCTGCTATATGCCGGGACTGCTGCTATATGCCAGGACTGCCGCTACATGCCAGGACTGCCGCTACATGCCAGGACTGCTGCTACATGCCGAGACTGCCGCTACATTCTGGGACTGCCCCTACATGCCGGGACTGCCACTACATGTCGGGACTGCCGATACATGTCAGGACTGCCGCTACATGTCGGGACTGCCGCTACATGTCGGGACTGCCGCTACATGTCGGGACTGCCGCTACATGCCGGGACTGCCGCTACATTCTGGGACTGCCCCTACATGTCAGGACTGCCCCTACATTCTGGGACTGCCTCTACATGTCAGGACTACCCCTACATACCAGGACTGCCGCTACATGTCGGGACTGCCGCTACATGCCGGGACTGCCGCTACATGCCGGGACTGCCGCTACATGCCGGGACTGCCGCTACATGCCGGGACTGCCACTACATTCTGGGACTGCCCCTACATGTCAGGACTGCCCCTACATTCTGGGACTGCCGCTACATGTCAGGACTACCCCTACATGCCAGGACTGCCGCTACATGTCGGGACTGCCGCTACATGCCGGGACTGCCGCTACATGTTGGGACTGCCGCTACATTTTGCGACTGCCCCTACATGCCAGGACTGCCGCTACATGTCAGGACTGCCGCTACATTCTGGGACTGCAGCTACATGTAAGGACTACCCCTACATGCCAGGACTGCCGCTACATTTTGTGACTGCAGCTACATGCCAGGACTGCAGCTACATGCCAGGACTGCCGCTACATGCCAGGACTGCAGCTACATGCCAGGACTGCCCCTACATGTCAGGACTGTCACTAGTGGTGTAAACACAAGAACTATTTATATGAATTGCTTTAAAAAATAAAATAAAAAAAATCACTATAATAAGGACCAAATATTACCTCCATACCGTTATTGAAGAAAACTTTACTATATATAGGCCAATATTACCACCATAAAGTGACCGCCCCATAATGACACTATATTCAGACCAATATTACCGCCATAGACTGACCACCACATAATAACTCTATATACACACTATATACAGACCAATATTACCGCTATAGATTGACCACTGCATAATGACTCTGTATCCAGACCAATATTATGTGGCGATCACTCTATGGCTGTACTATTGGTCTGTATATAGTGTATATAGAGTCATTATGTGGTGGTCACTGTATGGCGGTAATATTGGTCTGTATATAGTGTCATTATGTGGTGGTCACTGTATGGCAGTAATGACTATATATACACTATATACAGACCAATATTACTGCCATACAGTGACCACCACCTAAGGACTGAATACCACCTTTTTTTTTTTTTTTCACCGTATTGCCTTATATACATAGGAGCTGCAGCCAATCAGCGGCCTCAGTGGTCACCTGCAGCAATTACATAGGACTGATGAGGCCGGAGAATGGCTGCAGCTCCTATACACAGTCTATTCACCTCAACACTTGGAGTCAGCAGTGCTAATACACACCATTATATATATATATATATATATATATATATATATATATACACACACACACACACACCATTATATATATATATATATATATATATATATATATATATATATATATATATATATATATATATATATACATACACACACACACACATCCATGAAAACACATTATACAGATACAAACCATCCAGTCCACACACTATACACAGGACATGTAACACACACTGCATTCATACACATTACACTACATATACAGAATACTTACCCCCTCTAGCGTGCTGGGTGTAGTGGTGCATCCCCCTCATGTACCATGCAGCAGTAGGCTGTCATCCTCACCCGGCAGCCCTCTCCTCCATCGTCCCGACAGCTCCAGGAAGGAAGAGGAAGTCATGTGCAGTAAGAGGAGCTGGAGGGAGGGGGAGGGGGAGCAGACAGGGAGCCCCGCGTCCTACAGCCTCTGTGTGACCCCTGATGGCAGCAGCCGGGGATCATTCACAGACGCTGCAGGACCCTGTCTGTGCTCTCCTCTCCACTGGAACTGCGGTAGGGGGCCCCTGGGGGATGGGGGCCCTGGGCATTTGCCCTGCTTGCCCCCCCTAACGCCGGCCCTGTATATTGTATACATCACATGATGTCTGCCACCACCCCTTAGTTACCTCACCATATATATTTATCATATAAGTATGACACCGTCTGTCTCCTGAGGATCCCAGCCAAAATCACTGGTGAAACACGCTGAGACGGATGGATTAGGAGTTCTCATCAGAATTTGCTCCATTAATGTGACCTGAAAAGTTTACTCCTGATCTAATGGCAGGCAAAGGCACCAGCAGGAGCACCAACAGCAGCAACATCACCAACAGCAGCAACATCACCAACAGCAGCAACATCACCAACAGCAGCAACATCACCAACAGCAGCAACATCACCAACAGCAGCAACATCACCAACAGCAGCAACATCACCAACAGCAGCAACATCACCAACAGCAGCAACATCACCAACAGCAGCACCACCAGCCGAACCAGGAGCACCAGCATCAGCCATGGGAGCACCATCAGCAGTACCAGTGTAATGCCGCAGTCTCTCCTCCCGGCCAGCAGAGGGAGCTTCTTTCATTTCATACAGCAATCTGAGGGAAGCCAGGACCCAGAGGAGAAGGGTAGATTCAAAGCCCAGAAAACAGGAAGTGCGGCTATGTTAGCTGGACGTATATGTACTGAGGTAACAGCAGGACCTGTGAGAAAAGGGCAAAACCAGGCGTAACCGCAGGTGTGAGGCGGCTCAGGACACCGGCTAACCACAGCTACAGACCTCAGGCAGAGCGTGTGCCACAGGGGGGACAGGAGGGCCAGGACCGGCCACCGGGGAGACAGGAGGGCCAGGGCCGGCCACCGGGGAGACAGGAGGGCCAGGACCAGCCACCGGGGAGACAGGAGGGCCAGGACCAGCCACAGGGGGGACAGGAGGGCCAGGACCGGCCACCGGGGAGACAGGAGGGCCAGGGCCGGCCACCGGGGAGACAGGAGGGCCAGGACCGGCCACCGGGGAGACAGGAGGGCCAGGACCGGCCACGGGTGAGACAGGAGGGCCAGGACCAGTCACCGGGGAGACAGGAGGGCCAGGGCCGGCCACCGGGGAGACAGGAGGGCCAGGACAAGCCACCGGGGGGACAGGAGGGCCAGGACCGGCCACCGGGGAGACAGGAGGGCCAGGGCCGGCCACCGGGGAGACAGGAGGGCCAGGACCGGCCACTGGGGAGACAGGAGGGCCAGGACCAGCCACCAGGGAGACAGGAGGGCCAGGACCGGCCACGGGTGAGACAGGAGGGCCAGGACCAGCCACCGGGGAGACAGGAGGGCCAGGACCGCCCACCGGGGAGACAGGAGGGCCAGGACCAGCCACCGGGGAGACAGGAGGGCCAGGACCAGCCACCGGGGAGACAGGAGGACCAGGACCGGCCACCGGGGAGACAGGAGGACCAGGACCGGCCACCGGGGAGACAGGAGGGCCAGGACCGGCCACCGGGGAGACAGGAGGGCCAGGACCGGCCACGGGTAAGACAGGAGGGCCAGGACCGGTCACCGGGGAGACAGGAGGGCCAGGACCGCCCACCGGGGAGACAGGAGGGCCAGGACCAGCCACCGGGGAGACAGGACGACCAGGACCAGCCACCGGGGAGACAGGAGGGCCAGGACCGGCCACCGGGGAGACAGGAGGGCCAGGACCAGCCACCGGGGAGACAGGACGACCAGGACCAGCCACCGGGGAGACAGGAGGGCCAGGACCGGCCACCGGGGAGACAGGAGGGCCAGGACCAGCCACCGGGGAGACAGGAGGGCCAGGACCGCCCACTGGGGAGACAGGAGGGCCAGGACCAGCCACCGGGGAGACAGGACGACCAGGACCGGCCATCGGGGAGAAAGGAGGGCCAGGACCGGCCACAGGGGAGACAGGAGGGCCAGGACCGGCCACCGGGGAGACAGGAGGGCCAGGACCAGCCACAGGGGAGACAGGAGGGCCAGGACCGCCCACCGGGGAGACAGGAGGGCCAGGACCTGCCACCGGGGAGACAGGAGGGCCAGGACCGCCCACCGGGGAGACAGGACGACCAGGACCAGCCCCCGGGGAGACAGGAGGGCCAGGACCGGCCACCGGGGAGACATGAGGGCCAGGACCAGCCACCGGGGAGACAGGAGGGCCAGGACCAGCCACAGGGGAGACAGGAGGGCCAGGACCGGCCACAGGGGAGACAGGAGGGCCAGGACCAGCCACAGGGGAGACAGGAGGGCCAGGACCGGACACGGGTGAGACAGAAGGGCCAGGACCAGCCACAGGGGAGACAGGAGGGCCAGGACCAGCCACAGGTGAGACAGAAGGGCCAGGACCAGCCACAGGGGAGACAGGAGGGCCAGGACCAGCCAGAGGGGAGACAGAAGGGCCAGGACCAGCCACCGGGGAGACAGGAGGGCCAGGACCAGCCACAGGGGAGACAGGAGGGCCAAGACGAGCCACAGGGGAGACAGGAGGGCCAGGAGCAGCCACCGGGGAGACAGGAGGGCCAGGACCAGCCACCGGGGGTACAGCTACCTGTGTGCACAGATGCAGGACAGACAGGAGGGCCAGGACCAGCCACGGGGGGTACAGCTACCAGTGTAGACAGATCCAGGCGAGACAGGAGGGCCAGGACCAGCCAACGTACTTAGAGTACTTAGGCTTGTAGCAACTTTGCTGAATCAGTTCCTCTTGTTTCAGGATACTGTCCTGCACTGTTAGAGATGTTCACGGTGTGGGTTGGGGTGATCTCTGACTTGTCCTCTCCTGAGTGCTTTGCACTGTATAATAAGAATAAGGTGTGGCTTTGAAGAAGAAACAAGAGTCTCTGCGGTTCCTTATACGTCAGTCCACTACCACACTCCCGACTAGACTAGACTGGATATTGGACTGACTAAGTGTGGGTCTGTACTTCCTCTCCCCATGTGACAAGTTCCTACAGGGTGTGTAATACCTCCTGTGAGTGGTGGAGAAGAAAGTGCAGAGAAAAGAAAGGAGAATAGAGATAGGTGGAAGAGAAAAGAGCTCTTATTGGTGCACAGATTGCCAACAAACAATAACCCCTTGTTCACTACAGCTGTGCAATATACAAGTGCATAGACAAATAGTAGCGACATCTAGTGGTAAAAAGGCATAACTTCATTACCACTTTACTTGAAGCACAGGCTTTTGCAAGGGGTGTATAGAGTAGCAACATCCGTGGTGGGGCACCACAGCAGCAGTACCAGCAGCAGTACAGCACAATCCAAGGGAAACATAGTGTACAGGACACATTGCCTTCCATTGTGTGATGTACAGCGAATATTCTGCATCACAGTCTGATTTCCTATATTGTCTATTTTCTGTTTAGTTCTTCCTTTGACTCTGTGCATGACTTCTCTAATGTGTAGCTGCAGATACAGAGTATAAATGTACAGAGAGGAGAAATAAGATCATTTAGAGATCAGTATAGCAGACACAATGTCATCAAGAGCAATAAGCTGAATCTACAATCGGGACGTGTTCTATATACAATAGAATGGACGGATTGTTTCTTCCCCTATATCACCGCAACAACATGGAGGATTTATTGTATAATGTAAAATTCATTGGGAAGAGCAGAATTCCCATTCTTCAAAGAATTTACTGTTCTGTCCTCCAGCAGTCTGAAATCCCAGCACCGGCTGCGGTAATATGATTTGTAACTTAATAAGGAACCCAAGCAGAGGCGTCCGTCATTCAAAGCCAAACTTTTCAAAGTATCAGAAAGATCAAGGATGAGAAAAAACTGTTCACAGTACAGGGAGAGAGTCTGGCTGGTGAGGAGCACTCCGACCCCACCACGCAGGTGCACACTCTCTAACAATATCAACAGAATACAAAGAACCCATAGAGGAACATGGGGGCTGCGTACACGGCGGCTGGCATGCACACACTCCATGGAGATTCTTACAGATCTTCAGATACAAGAACATCACTAAATATGTCCCTGTCCTAAAAACCTGGAAGCGTCAGAGATGAGAGGACAAGTTCCAAGTGACGGCCGTCAGGACAGCACACAATCCAGCCGAGGCCCAGGCTCTAATACAAAGAGGAAGCCAGAGGTCTGGTGGAAGATAAAGCCGCCTGGAGACGATCACGCTATAAAGTCCAAAAATCAACTTTGTATAAAGAGGTGTGTGTGTGTGTTGTGCGCAGACTGACACGTCTCCATATCGGAGCTCATTATTAGTGTATAAATATACACATACACATATACATACACACACAGCTGCGGTTTATACCTATTTGGTTCTCACCAGAGCCCGCTGCAAAGCAGGTTGGGCTTGCTGCGGCAGGCCACCCCCAGGACGCTACCGCTGGCTTGGCCGGCTAGTGATGGCAGACGAGATGTTGCTGGAGACATGTAGGCTGGAACGCAGCAGGAGTCGCAGGCAGGAAAGCTGGCACCACAGTGCTAGGCTTAGCAATGCAGAAGCTTAAACGGCAGGGGCAGGAATTTATAGGCAAGTGTTTGGTGTTACTGATCAATTAAGGGCACACTGCCCCTTTAAATTTTGGTGAGTCGGTGCATGCACGCCCTAGAAGGCAGGAGCATGCGCTCCAAGCAGTGTAAGGCCCCCTGCCAGCTGTCACGGCCGCGGCGGCTTCCCGCGTTCCGGGTCGCCGCCGCGACCGCCTCCTGTCCCATGCAGCCGCCGGGGTCCTTGTGTAGGGACCCGGCACTGCTGCTAGTTCGGCCCCTGGGGCGCCTCACCTCTCCTCCGTTCCTGTCTCGGTCTGTGCCGGCTGGCGCGCGCGTCCCCGCCTCCTAGGGCGCGCACGCACCGGCTGTCTCAGATTTAAAGGGCTAGTCCGCCCTTAATTGGTTAGTTGCACCAATCACTCCCCTATAAATCCCAGCATGCCCTGTCCCTTGTGTTGGAGCCTCTACATGCTTCCCATAGCTTTTGGCCCAGCTCCCTGTTGTTCCTGATTCCTGTCCGCTACCTGGTCCCCACTCCTTGTTCCTGGTTCCTGCTTCCCCGTTACACCTTGGTTCCTGTGTTCAGCCTGTCACGTGCGGTCTCACCTACAGACCATTGCCAGTACCATCTCCTGCCTACTGCTCCTGCCACGCCTCGCCTGCCGTCACTAGCAACCAAGCCAGGGGTAGCGACCTGGGGGTCGCCTGCCGCAGCAAGTCCATCCCGCCTTGCGGCGGGCTCTGGTGAAAACCAGCGGCCCCTTAGACTCCGCTCCCTGGTGAGGTTAGTGCCATCGCTAGTGACGGTCCAGTGGATCCACTACTCCAGGCGTTACAGTAGGCTCCAACCATGGATCCCGGCGAGGTGCCTGATCTCCGTGACGTCGCCAGAGTGGTCGCTCAACAGGCTCAGCAAATCCAGCAATTGACTGCCGCCCTACAGCAGCATACTACAGCCCAGCGCCTATCACCACCTGCAGCTACCTCGAGACTTCTACTGGCTCTCCCAAGCAAATACTCTGGTGACTCCAAGTTGTGCAGAGGATTCCTGACTCAATGCACTATGTATATCGAACTTCTAAGCAATCAGTTTCCCACTGAGCGCTCTAAAGTGGCTTTCATCATCAGCCTATTAGAGGGTAGAGCTCTGGCCTGGGCCACGCCGCTGTGGGACCGAGATGACCCTGCTGCTGCCAATCTCCGAACCTTCTTATTCGAGTTTCGCTCCATCTTTGAGGAACCTGCCCGTGCTTCTTCAGATGAAACTGCTCTCCTCAACCTCTCTCAAGGGAGCTCCTCTGTCCTCCAGTTCCGTACCCTGGCGGCTGAATTGGACTGGAATGAAGCCGCTCTAATAGCCACCTTCAAGAAGGGCCTGTCTAGTCGGGTGAGAGACGTGCTTTCCGCCCGAGACCTACCTACCTCCCTGAACGAACTCATCCTACTGGCCACCAGAGTTGATACTCGTTTTTCGGAGAGGGAGGAGGAGGTTCGGCATGAACATCTACTAGGCTTGCCCCGTCGCCATCACCAGCTGGCGCCGGTTTTCCAGAATCCTGACTTTCCGGTGCCCCAGCCCTCTCCTGAGATTCCCATGCAGGTGGAACGGGCTCACCTGACGCCTGATGAAAGAATTCGTCGTCTGGAGCTGAATCTCTGCCTCTACTGCGGTGGTTCGGATCACTTTCGGCTGAGATGTCCCCTACGTCCCCAAACGTCCGGGAAATGCTCGCACCTAGGTCCGGTGGGACAGGTGTCCCTAGGCGTGAACGCTACCTTTCCAAGTTTGTCTATGCCGGTTTCCATCCAGACATCCTCAGGACAAAATCACCAGACTACTGCCTTTCTCGATTCTGGGTCAGCAGGCAGTTTTATTGCGGCAACATTGGTCCAAAGATGGCGGCTACCCGTGATCCAACTAGCCAGGCCCTTGACTATCTCCTCGGTCACGGGCGAGATTCTTACCGACCAGATATATTTCCAGACCGCACCTCTAGTCCTCCAGGTGGGTCCTTTACATCAGGAAAAGATATCCTTCTACGTCCTGCCCCGTTCATCCCCCGCCATCCTCCTGGGACTCCCTTGGCTGCAATTACATGCTCCTAAGCTGGACTGGAGAACCGGGGAGATTATCAGTTGGGGTCAGGACTGTTCCAACCAGTGTCTCAAGTCACCTCAGACCAAGTACTCGGTGTCGTCACCTGACCCTGCCAAGCCTCTATCCGGCCTACCGGCAGAAGACCAAGACTTGGCGGATGCCTTCTCTGCCGAGAAGGATCTCATCCACAAACCCACATCCCCTCGCCACAGTATACCTCCTGATCGCCTAGTACCAGTCGTCACCTCTACTCTTCAGAGTATATATGCTCAATGTGCACATCTTGGGATCTCCACCATACTTAGATGGCTGCCAGCAACGGAGGGGAGAGAGGCGCAGGTGGGACCTGTTGCTCCGTGAGGAGCTGTTCCAACATGGCGGCCAAATGCTGCATCTGCTGCGACTGTGTGCGATCTGTTGGTTCTGCTGGGCGACCACTCTGAGTAATAAAAAAGTCCCTGCAGCCCAAAAGCTTCTAGTAGGAGAAACCCTGGCGGGGTACGGGGGGTATTTGGCAGATCGTAGCTATTTTAGCATCTCAAGAACCACTATTCTCCTGAAACTTATTGTATCCTAAATATCTGGAGTATAGAAGGGTCACTAGAGGATAGATATCTTCTGTATTCTCACAGTGGATGGACAATATGGCCGAATCTTCTGATCTATCACATGAATCCTCAGGCAAAACAAGAAGAACAGTGTCCAGCCTGGTGCTGGGCCTGAGGGACGATACCTGACACAATGCTCTGAAGTAGGGATGGTCCGAACCTGCCTAGGATTGGGTTCGTATGAACCCGAACGCTCGGCAGCAGATTCCCGCTGTCTGCCCGCTCCGTGGAGCAGGCACATACAGCGGGAGGAACGCCTGGAAAACTGGGATACAGCCTATGGCTATGGTCCTCCCGCTGGATCCGCAGACAACGGGAATCATTGCAGAGGGTTCTCGGTTCGGACCATCCCCACTCTGAAGTCATCCCCCAGGGCCTTACTACTCAAAACACGTATATACACAGGTATATCAGCTCTGCCCAGAGGCTTCCGTAACAAATGGCACAGCAGGAGAACCAGATGTGATTAGGTTACAATCTGTATGACCCGTGACCCAGGTGATTCACAGGTCAGACCCAGGTTATAGACAGGTCAGACCCAGGTTATAGACAGGTGATTCACAGGTCAGACCCAGGTTATAGACAGGTCAGACCCAGGTTATACACAGGTGATATACAGGTCAGACCCAGGTTATACACAGGTCAGACCCAGGTTATACACAGGTCAGACCCAGGTTATACACAGGTGATTCACAGGTCAGACCCAGGTGATATACAGGTCAGACCCAGGTTATACACAGGTCAGACCCAGGTTATACACAGGTGATTCACAGGTCAGACCCAGGTGATATACAGGTCAGACCCAGGTTATACACAGGTCAGACCCAGGTTATACACAGGTCAGACCCAGGTTATACACAGGTCAGACCCAGGTTATACACAGGTCAGACCCAGGTTATACACAGGTGATATACAGGTCAGACCCAGGTTATACACAGGTGATTCACAGGTTATAGACAGGTCAGACCCAGGTTATAGACAGCTGATTCACAGGTCAGACATAGGTTATACACAGGTCAGACCCAGGTTATAGACAGGTGATTCACAGGTCAGACCCAGGTTATAGACAGGTCAGACCCAGGTTATACACAGGTCAGACCCAGGTTATACACAGGTGATTCACAGGTCAGACCCAGGTTATAAACAGGTCAGACCCAGGTTATACACAGGTGATATACAGGTAATACAGAGGTTATATACACAGGTCAGACCGAGGTTATACACAGGTGATATACAGGTAATACAGAGGTTATATACACAGGTAATACAGAAGTTATACACAGGTTGGCCAACATCCTTTTGCTCCCATTTAAAAGGGATTATCCAGGCTTAGAAGAACATGGCCGCTTTCTTTCAGAAACAGCACGGCACTTGTCCTTGTTGGGTCTGGTGTTCGGTTTGGGGTTGTAGCTGAGTTCCAGTGAAGTGAATGAAGCTGACGTGTAATACCACACCCAACCCCCATAGTCATGGGGCAGACCCTATCCTCTACCCCCATCCCACCTGCCTTGATTGACAGTTCTCTTCTTATACCCAAACATGGTGTGATCTATCAATCATGCTGGGGACCGCCCCTATGACACCTGTAAGGAGGTCAGGAATTTATGGACAAACTAAAAATGTTCATATAAGAGATGAGAATTATGCAGAATAACGTCTATGGCAGGAGATTGGCGTATACTGTATATACTCTTGGCTACTATTACCTGACATCCTGACCCTCTGTACACAGCTTGGAGAATCCTCCCTCCCGAGGGGGTCACACTGTGGTGTCCCACTACTAGGGGTCTTATGCACCTGTTGCAAAGTTCTCACTGCAGGTTAAGTGGTAATGAGGTATTTTACACAGTATTTTATATTTGTACGTATTGCAGAGTCAGTAATGGGTTAATGTTGTGGTCATACCATGTGTTCTATGCCAGCCAATAGGAGATGCTTTCTCTTCTTGTCCCCAGGGCTGGGACAAGGAGTTTTGGTGCCCTAGGCAGAGAGGGCAAATGTGTGGGAACATATCCTCACAAAGCATATCAATCACAGCAGCAAGCACACCACTTCTTTACCAGGAGCCGTATGGCTAATAACCCCAGCAACATTGCATGGCTATCAGTGACGGAACGGCAGTGTCGTCTTGTTGGTTTTTTTAAAGGGGGAAAACACTGTAGTTTTGTGACATGAAAGGACTTTTATACTTATTTTAAAGAAATGTTTGTCTTTTTTACTTAGGGATTAAGAGACCTAAATATAGATGTTTTATATATATATATATAATCATTATTTTTTTAAGGTTCATGCTGCATTTATGCCGTGCATCATAGCTATTCATCAAATCCCACCAAAAGGAGGTCAGGGTATAATGTGACATAGTGCAGCAGGGACCATTAAGTTACCATCAGCCGGTGACTATGCTCACACTGCTTCCTGCTGGATTACACTATTAGGCTATGTTCACACTACGTATATTTCAGTCCGTATTGTGGTCCTCATAGCAACCAAAACAAGGAGTGGATTAAAAACACAGAAAGGCTCTGTTCACACAATGTTGTAATTGAGTGGATGGCCGTCATTTAATGGCAAATATTTGCTGTTATTTTAGAACAACGGCTGTTGTATTGAAATAATGGCCGTTACTTACTGTTATATGACGGCCATCCACTCAATTTCATCATTGTGTGATCAGATCCTTTGTGTGTTTTCAATCCACTCCTGGTTTTAGTTGCTATGAGGACCACAATACTGACTGATATATATGTAGTGTGAACCCAGCCTAATGGTGCGTTTACACAGATTTATCTGACAGATTTTGGAAGCCAAAGCCAGGGATGTATTTGAAAACAGGAGAAATCTCAGTCTTTCCTTTATGATCTGTTCCCTATTTATAGTCTGTTCCTGGCTTTGGCTTCCAAAATCTGTCAGATAAATCTGTGTAAACGCACCATTAGGCTATGTTCACACTGCGTATATGTCCGGCCGCATATTTTCGCAGCCGGACATATACGCGGTAAACTCCGGCCGGAGATTTACGCTACTTGCGGCCGGCTACGTACGGACCGCGAACTTACGCCCGTAGTCTACTTACGCTTCCCGAGCGCCCTACGTAGTGCTCTGACAGCGGTCTTTTACTTGGATATCTTCGCCTAGCCCCGGACACCCCACAGAACCTTTTGGATCAGCACAAAAAGCCGCAAAATTGAAAAAAACACCACTCCGTACGGGACCGCATGTAACGCTACGGGCGCAAGTTCCGGCATTTTCGTACGCAAACAATGGTCTGGTTCATTTTTTACACCGCCGCGTACGATCTTGGCGTAAGTTTTACGTAGTGTGAACTGTGCGGCCGTACTTCATATACTTTCCATTATACGCAAACTACGTAAGTCTCCGGCCGCTTATTCACGGAAGGCGCTACGGCCGGAAACTTACGTAGTGTGAACATTGCCTTACACCGGACACAATAATTCAGTATACCACACTAATGAGTCCAGGTAAATGAATTGAAGTGGCTGGGACAATCTCTAGGTGAGTGTGTTGCAGTCTATGGGGATGTCCATGCTGACGGATAGCTGTGAGGTACTGCACTAGCTGCCCTCACATGTGCGGTGTGTGTCAGGGACCCCCAGTACAGATCCCTGTCCCTCCTCTGGCTGCTCCTGTCTCCTTATCTGTGACTTATAGTGCAGCAAGTCAGGTTTAACCCTTTCACTACTTTCCTTCAGATATTCCTCTGACAGTAGCTACAGAAGAGCAGTGTAGGGGTTAAACCTGACAGCTCCAACAAATCAAGATAAGGAGACAGCAAGAAAATGGAGCCCCTCACCCTTCCTATGTGACAGGACTGCTGCCCCCACCTCAGAGTCCATCTGTCCTGTCACAGCCCTCACACATGTACAAGGAATGGTGCTGTATAGAGAAGGAAGCCGAGAGATCACTCACAGGACGGGTCGGCCGGGGGAGGGGCGCCTCATCTCTGCTCTGGCTGCTGAGCTCATTGGTGGATCAGACGGCAGGGGGCGCTCCTGTCATCCCACCGGTCAGCAGCAACAGATGCCGTACAGCAGGAGGGAGGGGCGTTCATGGCCCCCAGCTGAGTGTCAGAGCGGCCTCAATGACATCCGGCCCCTGTCTGTCTCCGTGGGGAGGGGGGTGGGGGTTGCTGGCTGGGATAGGCTGTGGGGGGCGGGGGATGGTGCCAGACTGCAGGGACTGGAGGATAAGAGCTCACTCCTTGCTGCGCCCCCTGTAATTAACCACCAGATGGCGCCCTAGGCCATCGCCTACCCCTGCCTACCCTTTGTCCCGGCCCTGCTGGTCCCTACCCCTGCCTACCCTTTGTCCCGGCCCTGCTTGTCCCTACCCCTGCCTACCCTTTGTCCCGACCCTGCTGGTCCCTACCCCTGCCTACCCTTTGTCCCGGCCCTGCTGGTCCCTACCCCTGCCTACCCTTTGTCCCGGCCCTGCTGGTCCCTACCCCTGCCTACCCTTTGTCCCGGCCCTGCTGGTCCCTACCCCTGCCTACCCTTTGTCCCGGCCCTGCTGGTCCCTACCCCTGCCTACCCTTTGTCCCGGCCCCGCTGGTCCCTACCCCTGCCTACCCTTTGTCCCGGCCCCGCTGGTCCCTACCCCTGCCTACCCTTTGTCCCGGCCCCGCTTGTCCCTACCCCTGCCTATCCTTTGTCCCGGCCCTGCTGGCCCCTACCCCTGCCTACCCTTTGTCCCGGCCCTGCTGGTCCCTACCCCTGCCTACCCTTTGTCCCAGCCCCGCTGGTCCCTACCCCTGCCTACCCTTTGTCCCGGCCCTGCTGGTCCCTACCCCTGCCTACCCTTTGTCCCGGCCCTGCTGGTCCCTACCCCTGCCTACCCTTTGTCCCGGCCCTGCTGGTCCCTACCCCTGCCTACCCTTTGTCCCAGCCCCGCTGGTCCCTACCCCTGCCTACCCTTTGTCCCGGCCCTGCTTGTCCCTACCCCTGCCTACCCTTTGTCCCGGCCCTGCTGGTCCCTACCCCTGCCTACCCTTTGTCCCGGCCCTGCTGGTCCCTACCCCTGCCTACCCTTTGTCCCGGCCCTGCTGGTCCCTACCCCTGCCTACCCTTTGTCCCAGCCCCGCTGGTCCCTACCCCTGCCTACCCTTTGTCCCGGCCCTGCTGGTCCCTACCCCTGCCTACCCTTTGTCCCGGCCCTGCTTGTCCCTACCCCTGCCTACCCTTTGTCCCGGCCCTGCTGGTCCCTACCCCTGCTCTCCACACACACTCACCCCTGAAGGAGGAAGTGACCAGTTCAGTGCAGTCTAGTCTAGACACAATGGGGGAGATTTATCAGTCGCCCCCGGCAACCAACCAGATTCCACTTCTTATTCCTTACAGACTCTTGGTAAAATTTAAGAAGTGGAATCTGACTGGTTGCCGGGGGCGACTGAGCCAGTGTCACTTTACACCAGTTTGATAAATCTCCCCCAGTGTGTGTATAGACGCAGCTAGAGACAACCAGTTCTTCATTTACTACCACGTTCAGTATACAGTGCTAAGCCCTTTATAAGGGAGAGGAGTCCAGAACCACCCTAACCCAGGCTGAGACTACGTCTACAAAGAGCAGGGCAGTATCCTGAACACAAGAGGAACTACCCTGGATAGAACAAAGCTACCGTAAGAAGGTCTACGTTTTCTCTTGCGCAGTGCAGGTAACTGGGACGGCAGAGCACACAGCTACATTGGGTTGGGGCTCCAACAAACTCTTCTCCTCTACTCAACTATTCAAGCACCGCTACAAATACCTCTCTTCTACTCTCTAGCACCTCCTTAAGCACAACGAGTTTAAGTATTAAGAGTCTGTACCAAAGATTTATCTAATTCTACAAAAGTCCCAGCACTGCGGCGGCGGCATACAGGATGTGATACAGGGAAACAAGTCCCAGCACTGCGGCGGCGGCATACAGGATGTGATACAGGGAAACAAGTCCCAGTCTGTATATACTCCTAGTATTACACTGGGGTACAGTCTGTATATACTCCTAGTATTACACTGCGGTACAGTCTGTATATACTCCTAGTATTACACTGGGGTACAGTCTGTATATACTCCTAGTATTACTCTGGGGTACAGCCTGTATATACTCCTAGTATTACACTGGGGTACAGCCTGTATATACTCCTAGTATTACACTGGGGTACAGTCTGTATATACTCCTAGTATTACACTGGGGTACAGTCTGTATATACTCCTAGTATTACACTGCGGTACAGCCTGTATATACTCCTAGTATTACACTGGGGTACAGTCTGTATATACTCCTAGTATTACACTGCAGTACAGTCTGTATATACTCCTAGTATTACACTGCGGTACAGCCTGTATATACTCCTAGTATTACACTGCAGTACAGTCTGTATATACTCCTAGTATTACACTGGGGTACAGTCTGTATATACTCCTAGTATTACACTGCGGTACAGTCTGTATATACTCCTAGTATTACACTGCAGTACAGTCTGTATATACTCCTAGTATTACACTGCAGTACAGTCTGTATATACTCCTAGTATTACACTGCAGTACAGTCTGTATATACTCCTAGTATTACACTGGGGTACAGTCTGTATATACTCCTAGTATTACACTGCGGTACAGTCTGTATATACTCCTAGTATTACACTGCGGTACAGTCTGTATATACTCCTAGTATTACACTGGGGTACAGCCTGTATATACTCCTAGTATTACACTGGGGTACAGCCTGTATATACTCCTAGTATTACACTGCGGTACAGTCTGTATATACTCCTAGTATTACACTGCGGTACAGTCTGTATATACTCCTAGTATTACACTGGGGTACAGCCTGTATATACTCCTAGTATTACACTGGGGTACAGTCTGTATATACTCCTAGTATTACACTGGGGTACAGTCTGTATATACTCCTAGTATTACACTGCGGTACAGTCTGTATATACTCCTAGTATTACACTGGGGTACAGTCTGTATATACTCCTAGTATTACACTGCGGTACAGTCTGTATATACTCCTAGTATTACACTGCGGTACAGTCTGTATATACTCCTAGTATTACACTGCGGTACAGTCTGTATATACTCCTAGTATTACACTGCGGTACAGTCTGTATATACTCCTAGTATTACACTGGGGTACAGTCTGTATATACTCCTAGTATTACACTGCGGTACAGCCTGTATATACTCCTAGTATTACACTGGGGTACAGCCTGTATATACTCCTAGTATTACACTGCAGTACAGCCTGTATATACTCCTAGTATTACACTGCGGTACAGTCTGTATATACTCCTAGTATTACACTGGGGTACAGTCTGTATATACTCCTAGTATTACACTGCGGTACAGCCTGTATATACTCCTAGTATTACACTGCAGTACAGTCTGTATATACTCCTAGTATTACACTGGGGTACAGTCTGTATATACTCCTAGTATTACACTGCAGTACAGTCTGGATATACTCCTAGTATTACACTGCGGTACAGTCTGTATATACTCCTAGTATTACACTGGGGTACAGTCTGTATATACTCCTAGTATTACACTGCAGTACAGTCTGTATATACTCCTAGTATTACACTGGGGTACAGTCTGTATATACTCCTAGTATTACACTGCAGTACAGTCTGTATATACTCCTAGTATTACACTGCGGTACAGCCTGTATATACTCCTAGTATTACACTGCAGTACAGTCTGTATATACTCCTAGTATTACACTGCAGTACAGTCTGTATATACTCCTAGTATTACACTGGGGTACAGTCTGTATATACTCCTAGTATTACACTGCAGTACAGTCTGTATATACTCCTAGTATTACACTGGGGTACAGTCTGTATATACTCCTAGTATTACACTGGGGTACAGTCTGTATATACTCCTAGTATTACACTGGGGTACAGTCTGTATATACTCCTAGTATTACACTGGGGTACAGTCTGTATATACTCCTAGTATTACACTGGGGTACAGCCTGTATATACTCCTAGTATTACACTGGGGTACAGTCTGTATATACTCCTAGTATTACACTGCAGTACAGCCTGTATATACTCCTAGTATTACACTGCAGTACAGCCTGTATATACTCCTAGTATTACACTGCAGTACAGTCTGTATATAATCCTAGTATTACACTGCAGTACAGTCTGTATATACTCCTAGTATTACACTGGGGTACAGCCTGTATATACTCCTAGTATTACACTGGGGTACAGTCTGTATATACTCCTAGTATTACACTGCGGTACAGTCTGTATATACTCCTAGTATTACACTGGGGTACAGTCTGTATATACTCCTAGTATTACACTGCGGTACAGTCTGTATATACTCCTAGTATTACACTGCAGTACAGTCTGTATATACTCCTAGTATTACACTGGGGTACAGTCTGTATATACTCCTAGTATTACACTGGGGTACAGTCTGTATATACTCCTAGTATTACACTGGGGTACAGCCTGTATATACTCCTAGTATTACACTGCAGTACAGTCTGTATATACTCCTAGTATTACACTGCAGTACAGTCTGTATATACTCCTAGTATTACACTGGGGTACAGCCTGTATATACTCCTAGTATTACACTGCAGTACAGTCTGTATATACTCCTAGTATTACACTGCGGTACAGTCTGTATATACTCCTAGTATTACACTGGGGTACAGCCTGTATATACTCCTAGTATTACACTGGGGTACAGTCTGTATATACTCCTAGTATTACACTGCAGTACAGTCTGTATATACTCCTAGTATTACACTGCAGTACAGTCTGTATATACTCCTAGTATTACACTGGGGTACAGCCTGTATATACTCCTAGTATTACACTGGGGTACAGTCTGTATATACTCCTAGTATTACACTGGGGTACAGCCTGTATATACTCCTAGTATTACACTGCAGTACAGTCTGTATATACTCCTAGTATTACACTGCGGTACAGCCTGTATATACTCCTAGTATTACACTGCAGTACAGTCTGTATATACTCCTAGTATTACACTGGGGTACAGCCTGTATATACTCCTAGTATTACACTGCAGTACAGTCTGTATATACTCCTAGTATTACACTGGGTACAGTCCTGTATATACTCCTAGTATTACACTGGCAGTACAGTCTGTATATACTCCTAGTATTACACTGGGGTACAGTCTGTATATACTCCTAGTATTACACTGCAGTACAGTCTGTATATACTCCTAGTATTACACTGGGGTACAGTCTGTATATACTCCTAGTATTACACTGGGGTACAGTCTGTATATACTCCTAGTATTACACTGCAATACAGCCTGTATATACTCCTAGTATTACACTGGGGTACAGCCTGTATATACTCCTAGTATTACACTGCGGTACAGTCTGTATATACTCCTAGTATTACACTGCAGTACAGTCTGTATATACTCCTAGTATTACACTGCAGTACAGTCTGTATATACTCCTAGTATTACACTGCAGTACAGTCTGTATATACTCCTAGTATTACACTGCAGTACAGTCTGTATATACTCCTAGTATTACACTGGGGTACAGCCTGTATATACTCCTAGTATTACACTGGGGTACAGCCTGTATATACTCCTAGTATTACACTGGGGTACAGCCTGTATATACTCCTAGTATTACACTGGGGTACAGTCTGTATATACTCCTAGTATTACACTGGGGTACAGCCTGTATATACTCCTAGTATTACACTGGGGTACAGTCTGTATATACTCCTAGTATTACACTGCAGTACAGTCTGTATATACTCCTAGTATTACACTGCAGTACAGTCTGTATATACTCCTAGTATTACACTGGGGTACAGCCTGTATATACTCCTAGTATTACACTGCAGTACAGTCTGTATATACTCCTAGTATTACACTGCAGTACAGTCTGTATATACTCCTAGTATTACACTGCGGTACAGCCTGTATATACTCCTAGTATTACACTGGGGTACAGTCTGGATATACTCCTAGTATTACACTGCGGTACAGTCTGTATATACTCCTAGTATTACACTGCGGTACAGTCTGTATATACTCCTAGTATTACACTGCGGTACAGCCTGTATATACTCCTAGTATTACACTGGGGTACAGTCTGGATATACTCCTAGTATTACACTGCGGTACAGTCTGTATATACTCCTAGTATTACACTGGGGTACAGTCTGTATATACTCCTAGTATTACACTGCAGTACAGTCTGTATATACTCCTAGTATTACACTGGGGTACAGTCTGTATATACTCCTAGTATTACACTGCAGTACAGTCTGTATATACTCCTAGTATTACACTGCAGTACAGTCTGTATATACTCCTAGTATTACACTGCAGTACAGTCTGTATATACTCCTAGTATTACACTGCAGTACAGTCTGTATATACTCCTAGTATTACACTGGGGTACAGCCTGTATATACTCCTAGTATTACACTGCAGTACAGTCTGTATATACTCCTAGTATTACACTGCGGTACAGCCTGTATATACTCCTAGTATTACACTGCGGTACAGCCTGTATATACTCCTAGTATTACACTGGGGTACAGTCTGTATATACTCCTAGTATTACACTGGGGTACAGTCTGTATATACTCCTAGTATTACACTGCAGTACAGTCTGTATATACTCCTAGTATTACACTGGGGTACAGTCTGTATATACTCCTAGTATTACACTGCGGTACAGTCTGTATATACTCCTAGTATTACACTGCAGTACAGTCTGTATATACTCCTAGTATTACACTGCAGGTACAGCCTGTATATACTCCTAGTATTACACTGGGGTACAGTCTGTATATACTCCTAGTATTACACTGGGTACAGTCTGTATATACTCCTAGTATTACACTGGGGTACAGTCCTGTATATACTCCTAGTATTACACTGGGGTACAGTCTGTATATACTCCTAGTATTACACTGCAGTACAGTCTGTATATACTCCTAGTATTACACTGCAGTACAGTCTGTATATACTCCTAGTATTACACTGGGGTACAGTCTGTATATACTCCTAGTATTACACTGCAGTACAGTCTGTATATACTCCTAGTATTACACTGCAGTACAGCCTGTATATACTCCTAGTATTACACTGCAGGTACAGTCTGTATATACTCCTAGTATTACACTGGGGTACAGTCTGTATATACTCCTAGTATTACACTGCAGTACAGTCTGTATATACTCCTAGTATTACACTGCAGTACAGTCCTGTATATACTCCTAGTATTACACTGCAGGTACAGTCTGTATATACTCCTAGTATTACACTGCAGGTACAGTCTGTATATACTCCTAGTATTACACTGCAGGTACAGTCTGTATATACTCCTAGTATTACACTGCGGTACAGTCTGTATATACTCCTAGTATTACACTGCGGTACAGCCTGTATATACTCCTAGTATTACACTGCAGTACAGTCTGTATATACTCCTAGTATTACACTGCGGTACAGCCTGTATATACTCCTAGTATTACACTGCAGTACAGTCTGTATATACTCCTAGTATTACACTGGGGTACAGTCTGTATATACTCCTAGTATTACACTGGGGTACAGTCTGTATATACTCCTAGTATTACACTGCGGTACAGTCTGTATATACTCCTAGTATTACACTGGGGTACAGTCTGTATATACTCCTAGTATTACACTGGGGTACAGTCTGTATATACTCCTAGTATTACACTGCAGTACAGTCTGTATATACTCCTAGTATTACACTGCGGTACAGTCTGTATATACTCCTAGTATTACACTGGGGTACAGTCTGTATATACTCCTAGTATTACACTGCGGTACAGTCCTGTATATACTCCTAGTATTACACTGCAGTACAGTCTGTATATACTCCTAGTATTACACTGGGGTACAGTCTGTATATACTCCTAGTATTACACTGCGGTACAGTCTGTATATACTCCTAGTATTACACTGCGGTACAGTCTGTATATACTCCTAGTATTACACTGGGGTACAGTCCTGTATATACTCCTAGTATTACACTGGGGTACAGTCTGTATATACTCCTAGTATTACACTGGGGTACAGTCTGTATATACTCCTAGTATTACACTGGGGTACAGTCTGTATATACTCCTAGTATTACACTGCAATACAGCCTGTATATACTCCTAGTATTACACTGGGGTACAGCCTGTATATACTCCTAGTATTACACTGCAGTACAGCCTGTATATACTCCTAGTATTACACTGCAGTACAGTCTGTATATACTCCTAGTATTACACTGCAGTACAGTCTGTATATACTCCTAGTATTACACTGCAGTACAGTCCTGTATATACTCCTAGTATTACACTGGGTACAGTCCTGTATATACTCCTAGTATTACACTGGGGTACAGTCTGTATATACTCCTAGTATTACACTGGGGTACAGTCTGTATATACTCCTAGTATTACACTGCGGTACAGTCTGTATATACTCCTAGTATTACACTGCAGTACAGTCTGTATATACTCCTAGTATTACACTGCAGTACAGTCCTGTATATACTCCTAGTATTACACTGGGTACAGTCTGTATATACTCCTAGTATTACACTGCGGTACAGTCTGTATATACTCCTAGTATTACACTGCAGTACAGTCTGTATATACTCCTAGTATTACACTGCAGTACAGTCTGTATATACTCCTAGTATTACACTGGGGTACAGCCTGTATATACTCCTAGTATTACACTGCAGTACAGTCTGTATATACTCCTAGTATTACACTGCGGTACAGTCTGTATATACTCCTAGTATTACACTGGGGTACAGCCTGTATATACTCCTAGTATTACACTGGGGTACAGTCTGTATATACTCCTAGTATTACACTGCAGTACAGTCTGTATATACTCCTAGTATTACACTGCAGTACAGTCTGTATATACTCCTAGTATTACACTGGGGTACAGTCTGTATATACTCCTAGTATTACACTGCGGTACAGCCTGTATATACTCCTAGTATTACACTGCAGTACAGTCTGTATATACTCCTAGTATTACACTGCGGTACAGCCTGTATATACTCCTAGTATTACACTGCAGTACAGTCTGTATATACTCCTAGTATTACACTGGGGTACAGTCTGTATATACTCCTAGTATTACACTGGGGTACAGTCTGTATATACTCCTAGTATTACACTGCAGTACAGCCTGTATATACTCCTAGTATTACTCTGGGGTACAGTCCTGTATATACTCCTAGTATTACACTGGGTACAGTCTGTATATACTCCTAGTATTACACTGGGGTACAGTCTGTATATACTCCTAGTATTACACTGGGGTACAGTCTGTATATACTCCTAGTATTACACTGGGGTACAGTCTGTATATACTCCTAGTATTACACTGCAGTACAGTCTGTATATACTCCTAGTATTACACTGCAGTACAGTCTGTATATACTCCTAGTATTACACTGCAGTACAGTCTGTATATACTCCTAGTATTACACTGCAGTACAGTCTGTATATACTCCTAGTATTACACTGGGGTACAGTCTGTATATACTCCTAGTATTACACTGGGGTACAGCCTGTATATACTCCTAGTATTACACTGGGGTACAGTCTGTATATACTCCTAGTATTACACTGCAGTACAGTCTGTATATACTCCTAGTATTACACTGCAGTACAGTCTGTATATACTCCTAGTATTACACTGGGGTACAGCCTGTATATACTCCTAGTATTACACTGGGGTACAGTCTGTATATACTCCTAGTATTACACTGCAGTACAGTCTGTATATACTCCTAGTATTACACTGCGGTACAGCCTGTATATACTCCTAGTATTACACTGGGGTACAGTCTGGATATACTCCTAGTATTACACTGCGGTACAGTCTGTATATACTCCTAGTATTACACTGCGGTACAGCCTGTATATACTCCTAGTATTACACTGCGGTACAGCCTGTATATACTCCTAGTATTACACTGCAGTACAGCCTGTATATACTCCTAGTATTACACTGGGGTACAGTCTGTATATACTCCTAGTATTACACTGGGGTACAGTCTGTATATACTCCTAGTATTACACTGCAGTACAGTCTGTATATACTCCTAGTATTACACTGGGTACAGTCTGTATATACTCCTAGTATTACACTGGGGTACAGTCTGGATATACTCCTAGTATTACACTGCGGTACAGTCTGTATATACTCCTAGTATACACTGCGGTAACAGTCTGTATATACTCCTAGTATTACACTGCGGTACAGCCTGTATATACTCCTAGTATTACACATGGGGTACAGTCTGGATATACTCCTAGTATTACACTGCGGTACAGTCTGTATATACTCCTAGTATTACACTTGGGTACCAAACTGGGGTAGCAGTCTGTAATATCTCCATGGGTACTTCTGTATATACTCCTAGTATTACACTGCAGTACAGTCTGTATATACTCCTAGTATTACACTGCAGTACAGTCTGTATATACTCCTAGTATTACACTGCAGTACAGTCTGTATATACTCCTAGTATTACACTGCAGTACAGTCTGTATATACTCCTAGTATTACTCTGGGGTACAGTCTGTATATACTCCTAGTATTACACTGCAGTACAGTCTGTATATACTCCTAGTATTACACTGCGGTACAGCCTGTATATACTCCTAGTATTACACTGCAGTACAGCCTGTATATACTCCTAGTATTACACTGCAGTACAGCCTGTATATACTCCTAGTATTACTCTGGGGTACAGTCTGTATATACTCCTAGTATTACACTGGGGTACAGTCTGTATATACTCCTAGTATTACACTGGGGTACAGCCTGTATATACTCCTAGTATTACACTGGGGTACAGTCTGTATATACTCCTAGTATTACACTGCAGTACAGTCTGTATATACTCCTAGTATTACACTGCAGTACAGCCTGTATATACTCCTAGTATTACACTGCAGTACAGTCTGTATATACTCCTAGTATTACACTGCAGTACAGTCTGTATATACTCCTAGTATTACACTGCAGTACAGCCTGTATATACTCCTAGTATTACACTGCGGTACAGCCTGTATATACTCCTAGTATTACACTGCAGTACAGTCTGTATATACTCCTAGTATTACACTGCAGTACAGTCTGTATATACTCCTAGTATTACACTGCAGTACTAGATGCCGCCTGTGCACAGGTGTGGCGCTGTAGTTACTTCTTGGTGATGGACGGCTGCTGCTCCAGGTGTGATGGGGGGGACATTACCTGCGCGGGGTCGTAGAGCGGAACGCTCAGAGGGTTCGTCTGACTTCCAGGAACATTTGGATCAGGGCCCTGAAAACCAACAGAGACGAATGAGAGTGAGAAGGTCCCGGAGTGAATCCTGGAGCCCCCAGAGTGATACTTTACCTTCCTCTCCTGCTGACCCCGACTCTCTGGTGAGACGTGACTGATCTGCTGCTGATCTTCAGCTCCTTTAATTCCTGTTATAGAGAGAATGATACAAGGCCTGGGTGAGGGGTGAGGGGTGTGGGGTGAGGGGTGTGCTGGGAGGGGTGTGGGGTGAGGGGTGTGGGGTGAGGGCTGTGGGGTGAGGGGTGTGGGGTGAGGGCTGTGGGGTGAGGGCTGTGGGGTGAGGGCTGTGGGGTGAGAGCTGTGGGGTGAGGGCTGTGGGGTGAGGGCTGTGGGGTGAGGGCTGTGGGGTGAGAGCTGTGGGGTGAGGGCTGTGGGGTGAGAGCTGTGGGGTGAGGGCTGTGGGGTGAGGGCTGTGGGGTGAGGGCTGTGGGGTGAGGGCTGTGGGGTGAGAGCTGTGGGGTGAGGGCTGTGGGGTGAGAGCTGTGGGGTGAGAGCTGTGGGGTGAGAGCTGTGGGGTGAGGGCTGTGGGGTGAGGGCTGTGGGGTGAGGGCTGTGGGGTGAGGGCTGTGGGGTGAGGGCTGTGGGGTGAGGGCTGTGGGGTGAGGGCTGTGGGGTGAGGGCTGTGGGCTGTGGGGTGAGGGCTGTGGGGTGAGGGCTGTGGGCTGTGGGGTGAGGGCTGTGGGGTGAGAGCTGTGGGGTGAGGGCTGTGGGGTGAGGGCTGTGGGGTGAGAGCTGTGGGGTGAGGGCTGTGGGGTGAGGGCTGTGGGGTGAGAGCTGTGGGGTGAGAGCTGTGGGGTGAGGGCTGTGGGGTGAGAGCTGTGGGGTGAGAGCTGTGGGGTGAGGGCTGTGGGGTGAGGGCTGTGGGGTGAGAGCTGTGGGGTGAGAGCTGTGGGGTGAGAGCTGTGGGGTGAGGGCTGTGGGCTGTGGGGTGAGGGCTGTGGGGTGTGGGGTGAGGGCTGTGGGGTGAGAGCTGTGGGGTGAGGGCTGTGGGGTGAGGGCTGTGGGGTGAGGGCTGTGGGGTGAGAGCTGTGGGGTGAGGGCTGTGGGGTGAGAGCTGTGGGGTGAGAGCTGTGGGGTGAGAGCTGTGGGGTGAGGGCTGTGGGCTGTGGGGTGAGGGCTGTGGGGTGAGAGCTGTGGGGTGAGGGCTGTGGGGTGAGGGCTGTGGGGTGAGAGCTGTGGGGTGAGGGCTGTGGGGTGAGAGCTGTGGGGTGAGGGCTGTGGGGTGAGGGCTGTGAGGGCTGTGGGGTGAGAGCTGTGGGGTGAGGGCTGTGGGGTGAGAGCTGTGGGGTGAGGGCTGTGAGGGCTGTGGGGTGAGGGCTGTGGGGTGAGGGTTGTGAGGGCTGTGGGGTGAGAGCTGTGGGGTGAGGGCTGTGGGGTGAGAGCTGTGGGGTGAGGGCTGTGAGGGCTGTGGGGTGAGGGCTGTGGGGTGAGGGTTGTGAGGGCTGTGGGGTGAGAGCTGTGGGGTGAGGGCTGTGGGGTGAGAGCTGTGGGGTGAGGGCTGTGAGAGCTGTGGGGTGAGGGCTGTGGGGTGAGAGCTGTGGGGTGAGGGCTGTGAGGGCTGTGGGGTGAGGGCTGTGGGGTGAGGGTTGTGAGGGCTGTGGGGTGAGAGCTGTGGGGTGAGGGCTGTGGGGTGAGAGCTGTGGGGTGAGGGCTGTGAGAGCTGTGGGGTGAGGGCTGTGGGGTGAGAGCTGTGGGGTGAGGGCTGTGGGGTGAGAGCTGTGGGGTGAGGGCTGTGAGAGCTGTGGGGTGAGGGCTGTGGGGTGAGAGCTGTGGGGTGAGGGCTGTGAGAGCTGTGGGGTGAGGGCTGTGGGGTGAGGGCTGTGGGGTGAGAGCTGTGGGGTGAGGGCTGTGAGAGCTGTGGGGTGAGAGCTGTGGGGTGAGGGCTGTGAGAGCTGTGGGGTGAGGGCTGTGGGGTGAGAGCTGTGGGGTGAGGGCTGTGAGGGCTGTGGGGTGAGGGCTGTGGGGTAAGGGCTGTGGGGTGTGCTGGGTCATTATTATACACAGAGCGACAATATTATGCAACTAGGAGATATAACGTCCGGTGATCGATTATACATATTGCTGGATATATAACAGGAAGATGGAAAAGCCCCTCCACACAGTAACCTCATCCCTCACCTCCTGCACCTCCTCCTGCACCTCCTCACAGTACCCTCATCCCTCATCCCTCACAGTACCCTCATCCCTCACAGTACCCTCCTCCTGCACCTCCTCCTGCACCTCCTCACAGTACCCTCATCCCTCACAGTACCCTCATCCCTCACAGTACCCTCCTCCTGCACCTCCTCCTGCACCTCCTCACAGTACCCTCATCCCTCACAGTACCCTCATCCCTCACAGTACCCTCCTCCTGCACCTCCTCCTGCACCTCCTCACAGTACCCTCATCCCTCACCTCCTGCACCTCCTCACAGTACCCTCATCCCTCACCTCCTGCACCTCCTCACAGTACCCTCATCCCTCATCCCTCACAGTACCCTCATCCCTCACAGTACCCTCCTCCTGCACCTCCTCCTGCACCTCCTCACAGTACCCTCATCCCTCATCCCTCACAGTACCCTCATCCCTCACAGTACCCTCCTCCTGCACCTCCTCCTGCACCTCCTCACAGTACCCTCATCCCTCATCCCTTACAGTATCCTCCTCCTGTTCCTCCTCACAGTACCCTCATCCCTCACCTCCTGCACCTCCTCCTGCACCTCCTCACAGTACCCTCCTCCTGCACCTCCTCACAGTACCCTCATCCCTCACAGTACCCTCCTCCTGCACCTCCTCACAGTACCCTCATCCCTCACAGTACCCTCCTCCTGCACCTCCTTACAGTACCCTCATCCCTCACAGTACCCTCCTCCTCCTGCACCTCCTCCTGCACCTCCTCACAGTACCCTCCTCCTCCTGCACCTCCTCACAGTACCCTCCTCCTCCTGCACCTCCTCACAGTACCCTCCTCCTGCACCTCCTCACAGTACCCTCTTCCTGCATCTCCTCACAGTACCCTCCTCCTGCACCTCCTCCTGCACCTCCTCACAGTACCCTCATCCCTCATCCCTTACAGTATCCTCCTCCTGTTCCTCCTCACAGTACCCTCATCCCTCACCTCCTGCACCTCCTCCTGCACCTCCTCACAGTACCCTCCTCCTGCACCTCCTCACAGTACCCTCATCCCTCACAGTACCCTCCTCCTGCACCTCCTCACAGTACCCTCATCCCTCACAGTACCCTCCTCCTGCACCTCCTTACAGTACCCTCATCCCTCACAGTACCCTCCTCCTCCTGCACCTCCTCCTGCACCTCCTCACAGTACCCTCCTCCTCCTGCACCTCCTCACAGTACCCTCCTCCTGCACCTCCTCACAGTACCCTCTTCCTGCATCTCCTCACAGTACCCTCCTCCTGCACCTCCTCACAGTACCCTCTTCCTGCATCTCCTCACAGTACCCTCATCCCTCACCTCCTCACAGTACCCTCCTCCTGCACCTCCTCCTCCTGCACCTCCTCCTGCACCTCCTCACAGTATCCTCCTCCTGCACCTCCTCACAGTATCCTCCTCCTGCACCTCCTCACAGTACCCTCCTCCTGCACCTCCTCACAGTATCCTCCTCCTGCACCTCCTCACAGTATCCTCCTCCTGCACCTCCTCACAGTACCCTCATCCCTCACCTCCTCACAGTACCCTCCTCCTGCACCTCCTCACAGTATCCTCCTCCTGCACCTCCTCACAGTATCCTCCTCCTGCACCTCCTCACAGTACCCTCATCCCTCACCTCCTCACAGTATCCTGCTCCTGCACCTCCTCACAGTACCCTCTTCCTGCATCTCCTCACAGTACCCTCCTCCTGCACCTCCTCACAGTACCCTCCACCTGCACCTCCTACTGCACCTCCTCACAGTACCCTCCACCTGCACCTCCTACTGCACCTCCTCACAGTACCCTCCTCCTGCACCACCTCCTGCACCACCTCACAGCACCCTCCTCCTGCACCTCCTCACAGTACCCTCATCCCTCACCTCCTCACAGTACCCTCCTCCTGCACCTCCTCACTGTACCCTCCTCCTGCACCTCCTCACAGTACCCTCATCCCTCACCTCCTCACAGTACCCTCATCCCTCACCTCCTCACAGTACCCTCATCCCTCATCTCCTCACAGTACCCTCATCCCTTACAGTACCCTCCTCCTGCACCTCCTCACAGTACCCTCATCCCTCACAGTACCCTCCTCCTGTTCCTCCTCACAGTATCCTCCTCCTGTTCCTCCTCACAGTACCCTCATCCCTCACAGTATCCTCCTCCTGTTCCTCCTCACAGTACCCTCCTCCTGCTCCTCCTCACAGTACCCTCATCCCTCACAGTACCCTCCTCCTGCACCTCCTCCTGTTCCTCCTCACAGTACCCTCATCCCTCACCTCCTCACAGTACCCTCATCTCTCACCTCCCCACAGTACCCTTATCCCTCACAGTACCCTCATCCCTCACCTCCCCACAGTACCCTTATCCCTCACAGTACCCTCATCCCTCACCTCCCCACAGTACCCTTATCCCTCACAGTACCCTCATCCCTCACCTCCCCACAGTACCCTTATCCCTCACAGTACCCTCATCCCTCACCTCCCCACAGTACCCTTATCCCTCACAGTACCCTCATCCCTCACCTCCCCACAGTACCCTTATCCCTCACAGTACCCTCATCCCTTACAGTACCCTTATCCCTCACAGTACCCTCATCCCTTACAGTACCCTTATCCCTCACAGTACCCTTATCCCTCACAGTACCCTCAACCCTCACAGTACCCTCATCCCTCACAGTACCCTCATCCCTCACAGTACCCTCATCCCTCACAGTACCCTCATCCCTCACAGTACCCTCATCCCTCACCTCCTCACAGTACCCTCATCCCTCACAGTACCCTCATCCCTCACCTCCTCACAGTACCCTCATCCCTCACAGTACCCTCATCCCTCACCTCCTCACAGTACCCTCATCCCTCACAGTACCCTCATCCCTTACAGTACCCTCCTCCTGCACCTCCTCACAGTACCCTTATCCCTCACAGTACCCTCCTCCTGCACCTCCTGCACCTCCTCCTGTTCCTCCTCACAGTACCCTCATCCCTCACAGTACCCTCATCCCTCACAGTACCCTCATCCCTCACAGTACCCTCATCCCTCACAGTACCCTCATCCCTCACAGTACCCTCATCTCTTACCTCCTCACAGTACCCTCATCCCTCACAGTACCCTCATCTATCACCTCCCCACAGTACCCTTATCCCTCACAGTACCCTCATCCCTCACAGTACCCTCCTTTTACCATTCTCCTACTATCATATATAGAATAACCCCCATACCTGTGTACGCGGAGTTAGCGGACGCTTCTGGTGGCCGTTGATAAGATGGCCGTGGCGCTGGCGGCTGCAGCGGGTTGCGTCCCATTAGAGCTTTTATCTAGGAACAGAATTTTAGATCCAATTCAGAAGAACATGAACTGTATGAGGGTGCGGCCACGGGGCTGGATTCTGCCGGCCGCATGATCTGCTGACATGGCCGCTACACTCCCTTCACTCACTTCTGTCATACACATCCAGTTTATACCTTCACATAGGAACAGGTGCAAAACTGCAATTCCCATCATGCCTGGACAACCAAAGCTGTGGTTGGAGGGCGGCAGGTTCCCGAACTCCACGTTGTATACAGTGAGGTCATTAGCCAACCAGATATAAAGGGCGTGTTCCTGTATTGTACAGTTAGATGGCATTGTTTACCTGTATGGAAACCATTACTCCCGTAGGATATGCCATAGATGTCCGATATGTGTCCCCCTCCCCCTCTGTATTCTCTCCCCCTGCTCCCACTACACCAGCTCCAGCCCCTCCAGTACCTGCTCCCTCAGCCACATGCTCTCCAGGGCAGTGTACCCAAGTGCCCTCCTCCCTGCAGCTTTGATTCATTTAGTCATCCATAGGGCTGCTTGTTTCGGCACGGGACGCCATGCTAGTACCTCTTCAGTGCCTTAATCCACTGTCCCTCCCCCACCACCCCCACGCCTAATCATGCCCCTCCAAGCCCTACCAACCAACGCTAAATCATGCCCCCCAACGCCCAATCACAGCCACTCATGCCCCATCACGCCCTACCAAACCCCCCCACACCCAATCATGCCCCATCACACCCTACCAAACCCCCCCACGCCCAATCATGCCCCATAACACCCTACCAAACCCCCCACACCCACTCATGCCCCATCACGCCCTACCAAACCCCCCCACGCCCAATCATGCCCCATCACACCCTACCAAACCCCCCCACGCCCAATCATGCCCCATCACACCCTACCAAACCCCCCACACCCACTCATGCCCCATCACGCCCTACCAAACCCCCCCACGCCCAATCATGCCCCATCACACTCTACCAAACCCCCCCACGCCCAATCATGCCCCATCACGCCCTACCAAACCCCCCCACGCCCAATCATGCCCCATCACACCCTACCAAACCCCCCTTACCCACTCATGCCCCATCACGCCCTACCAAACCCCCCATCATGCCCCATAACACCCTACCAAACCCCCCACACCCACTCATGACCCATCAGGCCCTACCAAACCCCCCCACGCCCAATCATGCCCCATAACACCCTACCAAACCCCCCCATGCCCAATCATGCCTCACCACGCCCTACCAAACCCCCCACGGCCAATCATGCCTCACCCCGCCCTACCCAACCCCCCACGGCCAATCATGCCTCACCTCGCCCTACCCAACCCCCCACGGCCAATCATGCCTCACCAAGCCCTACCCAACCCCCCACGGCCAATCATGCCCCATCACGTCCTACCAACCTCCCCCCACGCCCACTCATGCCCCATCACGCCCTACCAAACCCCCCACACCCACTCATGACCCATCACGCCCTACCAAACCCCCCCACGCCCAATCATGCCCCATAACACCCTACCAAACCCCCCACACCCACTCATGCCCCATCACGCCCTACCAAACCCCCCCATGCCCAATCATGCCTCACCACGCCCTACCAAACCCCCCCCATGCCCAATCATGCCTCACCCCGCCCTACCCAACCCCCCACGGCCAATCATGCCTCACCTCGCCCTACCCAACCCCCCACGGCCAATCATGCCTCACCAAGCCCTACCCAACCCCCCACGGCCAATCATGCCCCATCACGTCCTACCAACCCCCCCCCACGCCCACTCATGCCCCATCACGCCCTACCAAACCCCCCACACCCACTCATGACCCATCACGCCTTACCAAACCCCCCCACGCCCAATCATGCCCCATAACACCCTACCAAACCCCCCACACCCACTCATGCCCCATCACGCCCTACCAAACCCCCCCATGCCCAATCATGCCTCACCACGCCCTACCAAACCCCCCCATGCCCAATCATGCCTCACCCCGCCCTACCCAACCCCCCACGGCCAATCATGCCTCACCTCGCCCTACCCAACCCCCCACGGCCAATCATGCCTCACCAAGCCCTACCCAACCCCCCACGGCCAATCATGCCCCATCACGTCCTACCAACCCCCCCCCCACGCCCACTCATGCCCCATCACGCCCTACCAAACCCCCCCACGCCCAATCATGTCTCACCACGCCCTACCAAACCCCCCATGCCCAATCATGCCTCACCACACCCTACCAAACCCCACCATGCCTTACTACACCCTACCATGCCTCACCTTACCCTATTAAACCCCACCAGGCCTCATCACACCCTACCAAACCCCACCATGGCTCACTACGCCCTACCAAACCCCACCATGTCCCACTGTGTTTGCCCACGCCCTACGAAATCCGACCATGCCTCAACACGCCCTACCAAACCCCACTATGCCTCACCACACCCTACCATGGCTCACTACACCCTACCAAACCCCACCATGGCTCACTACACCCTACCAAACCCCACCATGTTCCACCACGCCCCTGAGAACAGATGAAACCTTGTGATGATGGGACGACCCCTGTAGATGAAATGTAACAGAATTATTACCTGAGGAAAAGGTTTTGGCACGTCTCTTGGTGGGGCTGCGGTTTCTTTTGCTGGTTTGGATCTAAACCAACTAAACCATCTGAATGAGGATCCCTGTATAAGAGAAACATGAAAACTGAGCAAAGGAAGGCAAAGAATCTATTCATAGAGCAGCCAAGGAGAAGACGGCCGACGGCCCTCATCAACCTTACTATGTAAACACATCTGAATAATGGAGCTGAGGGCAACTAAGACCAAGCAAGGTGAGGAACCGGAGCAAGAAAGGGGACAACTAAGAGCAAGCAAGGCGAGAAACAAGAGTAAGAAAGGGGGAAACTAAGACCAAGCAAGGCGAGGAACCGGAGCAAGAAAGAGGGCAACTAAAAGCGAGCAAGGCGAGGAACCGGAGCAAGAAAGGGGACAACTAAGAGCGAGTAAAGCGAGGAACCGGAGCAAGAAAGGGGACAACTAAGAGCAAGCAAGGCGAGAAACAAGAGTAAGAAAGGGGACAACTAAGACCAAGCAAGGCGAGGAACCGGAGCAAGAAAGAGGACAACTAAAAGCGAGCAAGGCGAGGAACCAGGACATGAAAGGGGGCAACTAAGAGCGAGCAAGGCGAGGAACCGGAGCAAGAAAGAGGACAACTAAAAGAGAGCAAGGCGAGGAACCAGAGAGGGGGTTGCCTATAGCACACTATTTTCTAACAACACTTTATCATCCATCTCTTTATATCACATATGTCCTCTGGATTTACAGTGTCAATTCCGGTTTCAGGACACGTGTGACAGAGAATAGGAGATAGGAGATAGGAGATAGATAGATAGGAGGAGATAGGAGGAGATAGATAGATAGATAGATAGATAGATAGATAGATAGATAGGAGATAGATAGGAGATAGATAGATAGGAGGAGATAGGAGGAGATAGGAGGAGATAGATAGGAGATAGATAGATAGATAGATAGATAGATAGAGAGATAGATAGGAGATAGATAGGAGATAGATAGGAGATAGATAGATAGATAGGAGATAGATAGGAGATAGATAGATAGATAGATAGATAGGAGGAGATAGGAGGAGATAGATAGATAGGAGATAGATAGGAGATAGATAGATAGATAGATAGATAGATAGATAGATAGATAGGAGATAGATAGATAGATAGATAGGAGATAGATAGATAGATAGATAGATAGGAGGAGATAGATAGGAGATAGATAGATAGATAGATAGATAGGAGATAGATAGATAGATAGATAGATAGATAGATAGATAGATAGATAGATAGATAGATAGATAGGAGATAGATAGATAGATAGATAGGAGATAGATAGATAGATAGATAGGAGGAGATAGGAGGAGATAGATAGATAGGAGATAGATAGGAGATAGATAGATAGATAGATAGATAGATAGATAGATAGATAGATAGATAGGAGATAGATAGATAGATAGGAGATAGATAGGAGATAGATAGATAGATAGATAGATAGATAGATAGATAGATAGATAGATAGATAGATAGGAGATAGATAGATAGATAGGAGATAGATAGGAGATAGATAGATAGATAGATAGATAGATAGATAGATAGATAGATAGATAGATAGGAGATAGATAGATAGATAGGAGATAGATAGGAGATAGATAGATAGATAGGAGATAGATAGATAGATAGATAGATAGATAGATAGATAGGAGATAGATAGATAGATAGGAGATAGATAGATAGATAGATAGATAGATAGATAGATAGGAGATAGATAGATAGATAGATAGATAGATAGATAGATAGGAGATAGATAGATAGATAGGAGATAGATAGATAGATAGATAGGAGATAGATAGGAGATAGATAGATAGCAGATAGATAGATAATAGATAGGAGATAGATAGGAGATAGATAGATAGATAGATAGATAGGAGATAGATAGGAGATAGATAGGAGATAGATAGATAGATAGATAGATAGATAGATAGATAGATAGATAGAGAGGAGATAGGAGATAGATAGATAGGAGATAGATAGATAGGAGATAGATAGATAGGAGATAGATAGTAGATAGATAGGAGATAGATAGATAGATAGATAGATAGATAGATAGATAGATAGATAGATAGATAGGAGATAGATAGGAGATAGATAGGAGATAGATAGGTCCGTGCATTAGTTGGTTTATCACAGTAAGTGAAGTGCTTATATAAGTGACTCCTTGGGTGGGCGTTCGCCACCGTTCATATAGTTCTGGTTACGGCCGGGCTCACCGCATCTCCTCACTATGTCAGGAAAGGCTGCGCCTGCGTACTGGATCGCCGTTCTCGCCTCCTGTGTTGTCAAGGTGACTGGAGCCGTCAGCGCAGCTAGGAGAGTCACTGTGGTAGGTTACACGGAAGCTTCAGTGAAACACGGCCACAGGACATCGCCGTCCAATTAAGGATCAGAACCAACGTCTCCAAGAGTCCGGATACCAACCCTGTAAGGGAGACATCTTCTTCCCAGGGACCAGGCCGGTGTATTCAGCCTCTCCAGGTCCTTTAGGGGAAACGCAGCAGCAGGGCCGCCATCAGGGATTTCTGGGCCCCCCATTAACAAATAATCCGGGACATATCTTTGACTGATGTCTCTGGTACGGTGTGCAGACGCAGCTGCCTATAGAGGATTGGGTTTCATTCGATATGTCCCGCACCAGACCAGTTCCACCCAATCTCCCAGCAGCACCTGCGTCTGAACACCACTCCAGAGACATCAGCCTTGTAACAGGTGCCCTTTAAAGTGTACCTGTCATTTAAAAAAAATACTTTTGACATGTTATAGAGACATATCAAAACTTTTGATCGGTCTGAGTCCGAGTATTCAGACCCATAGCGATCAGGAGAAGACTGCTGCAGCGCATCCTCTCCCCCGCTCTGTGTAATATAAAAAAGACACCATAGACGACTAACATTATAAGCCTGTTTTTGTGTTTTTTTCAAACACAGAGCGGGAGTGACTGCTGCAGTCGTCCCCAAAAAAACTACTTTGAAAAACCATATGTAAATTACCCCATGTAGTCATGTGGGCGGCCCTCAGTGGCGAAGTAGTCATGTGGGCGGCCCTCAGTGGCGACGTAGTCATGTGGGCGGCCCTCAGTGGCGACGTAGTCATGTGGGCGGCCCTCATTGGCGACGTAGTCATGTGGGCGGCCCTCAGTGGCGACGTAGTCATGTGGGCGGCCCTCAGTGGGGACGTAGTCATGTGGGCGGCCCTCAGTGGCGACGTAGTCATGTGGGCGGCCCTCAGTGGCGACGTAGTCATGTGGGCGGCCCTTAGTGGCGACGTAGTCATGTGGGCGGCCCTCAGTGGCGACGTAGTCATGTGGGCGGCCCTCAGTGGTGACGTAGTCATGTGGGCGGCCCTCAGTGGTGACGTAGTCATGTGGGCGGCCCTCAGTGGCGACATAGTCATGTGGGCGGCCCTCAGTGGTGACGTAGTCATGTGGGCGGCCCTCAGTGGGGACGTAGTCATGTGGGCGGCCCTCAGTGGCGACGTAGTCATGTGGGCGGCCCTCAGTGGCGACGTAGTCATGGTTCACACAAAAATATCTTCTCTATTTACACCTGTAATTTCCCGAGTGACGTCATTGCTGGGTAAAATAACAGACTGACAAAATATCCTGGCTTACCATGAAGAGATGACCCCCATTATAATAACACACATACATCATATACACACAGCACATACTATATATATTACATACATCATATACACACTACACCTCAGCTGCTGCAGAACCCCATCCTACACCTCAGCTGCTGCAGAACCTCATCATACACTTCAGCTGCTGCAGAACATAATACACACCTCAGCTGCTGCAGAACCTCATCATACACTTCAGCTGCTGCAGAACCTCATCCCAAACCTCAGCTGCTGCAGAACCTCATCCTACACCTCAGCTGCTGCAGAACCTCATCCTACACCTCAGCTGCTGCAGAACCTCATCATACACCTCAGTTGCTGCAGAACCTCACACTACACCACAGCTGCTGCAGAACCTCATCATACACCTCAGCTGCTGCAGAACCTCATCATACACCTCAGCTGCTGCAGAACCTCATCATACACCTCAGCTAGTATAGCTGTTATATATCAGCCTTCATGAGACTGGACCTGGATACAGTAAGTATAGATGTTATATAGCTGCCTTCAGGAGACTGGACCTGGATACAGTAAGTATAACTGTTATATATCAGCCTTCATGAGACTGGACCTGGATACAGTAAGTATAGATGTTATATAGCTGCCTTCAGGAGACTGGACCTGGATACAGTAAGTATAACTGTTATATATCAGCCTTCAGGAGACTGGACCTGGATACAGTAAGTATAGCGGTTATATAGCAGCCTTCAGGAGACTGGACCGTGATACAGTAAGTATAGCTGGTATATAGCAGTCAGGAGACTGGACCTGGATACAGTAAGTATAGCTGCCTTCAGGAGACTGGACCTGGATACAGTAAGTATAGCTGTTTTATAGCAGCCTTCAGGAGACTGGACCTGGATACAGTAAGTATAGCTGTTATATAGCAGCCTTCAGGAGACTGGACCTAGATACAGTAAGTATAGTTGTTATATAGCTGCCTTCAGGAGACTGGACCTGGATACAGTAAGTATAGCTGGTATATAGCTGTCTTCAGGAGACTGGACCTGGATACAGTAAGTATAGCTGTTATATAGCAGCCTTCAGGAGACTGGACCTGGATACAGTAAGTATAGCTGTTATATAGCTGCCTTCAAGAGACTGGACCTGGATACAGTAAGTATAGCTGTTATTTAGCTGCCTTCAGGAGACTGGACCTGGATACAGTAAGTATAGCTGTTATATAGCAGTCAGGAGACTGGACCTGGATACAGTAAGTATAGCTGTTATATAGCAGCCTTCAGGAGACTGGACCTGGATACAGTAAGTATAGCTGTTATATAGCAGCCTTCAGGAGACTGGACCTGGATACAGTACGTATAGCTGTTATATAGCTGCCTTCAGGAGACTGGACCTGGATACAGTAAGTATAGCTGTTATATAGCTGCATTCAGGAGACTGGACCTGGATACAGTAAGTATAGTTGTTATATAGCTGCCTTCAGGAGACTGGACCTGGATACAGTAAGTATAGCTGTTATATAGCTGCCTTCAGGAGACTGGACCTGGATACAGTAAGTATAGCTGGTATATAGCAGAGTGGGCCTGGATACAGTAAGTATAGCTGTTATATAGCTGCCTTCAGGAGACTGGACCTGGATACAGTAAGTATAGCTGTTATATAGCTGCCTTCAGGAGACTGGACCTGGATACAGTAAGTATAGCTGTTATATAGCAGGGGACTGGACCTGGATACAGTAAGTATAGCTTTGTTTTACAGTATAACAAAAAAAATTAATATATATATGCACATCTACTGTTGATGTAGATTTTTTAAAGTGATGATGACAGGGGCACTTAGTAAAGGTGGTAAATTTAGACACCTATAGAGATTGGTGTCACTTAATCAGCTAGTGACCCCCTATCCCGTCCCCAGGGCTGGACCCCCCAATCAGCTAGTGACCCCCTATCCCGTCCCCAGGGCTGGACCCCCGCTAATCAGCTAGTGACCCCCTATCCCGTCCCCAGGGCTGGACCCCCGCTAATCAGCTAGTGACCCCCTATCCCGTCCCCAGGGCCAGACCCCCCAATCAGCTAGTGACCCCCTATCCCGTCCCCAGGGCTGGACCCCCGCTAATCAGCTAGTGACCCCCTATCCCGTCCCCAGGGCTGGACCCCCGCTAATCAGCTAATGACCCCCTATCCCGTTCCCAGGGCCAGACCCCCGCTAATCAGCTAGTGACCCCCTATCCCGTTCCCAGGGCCAGACCCCCGCTTATCAGCTAGTGACCCCCTATCCCGTTCCCAGGGCCAGACCCCCGCTAATCAGCTAGTGACCCCCTATCCCGTTCCCAGGGCCAGATCCCCGCTAATCAGCTAGTGACCCCCTATCCCGTTCCCAGGGCCAGATCCCCGCTAATCAGCTAGTGACCAAACTGATTCTGTAGCAGAAAAAAAACAACAAAGATCCCACAACCAAGTGAACCCCAACCCCCCCCCCCCCCCCGGCTACATAGAGAACAAAAACAAACTCCGGGGAAGACCCGAGGAATCGTAATGTAAGCAGAAGGAGAGTGATTAAGGGGAGCGGGGACTCAGAGGAGATCCACTGGGAAGTGACCCCCCCCCCCCCCTGCTGAATAGAGGAGGAAACCATCACCTTGTCTTCTCCAGCCTCGTGAGCTTCATCTCCAGATCTGTCCTCATCACCATCATCATCGTCCATGGACACGGTGGAGGCCTCGGACACTGTGCTCACCCGTCTGGACATCAAGGCCTGCCAGGATTACACAGAACACGCCGTCAGATTTCATCGTGGCTTCCGGGTCATAGCAGCACACTGTCAGCCATTTCTGCATCTATTAGAGGGGTATTCCAGGGAAAACAAACAGGATAGGGGAAAAGTAGGAGAGTTTGAGGAGTCCGACCTCTGAACCCCCCACCGATCTCTGTATCGGGTCCCCGGCTTCTGTATTATGCAGAGACGAGGGTACGGCACGTGACTATTCATTCCTATGGAGCTGAGTAAGCTGGAGGAGCGCTGTACTCGTCTCTCGTCTAGGAATTAATAGTCACATGCCGTAGCCGCAACTCTTCATAATACAGAAGCCGGGGACCCGATACAGAGATCGGTGGGGGGTTCAGAGGTCGGACCCCCTGTCCCCTATCCACAGGAGATCACAAGGTCATTTTTCCTGGAAAACCTCTTTAAACTTTGGCGAATCCGACCACCTTTATAATGAATCAACTAAACCTGGTGTGTATGGAGACCTACAGGATGTGTCTCTATGGTTACAGACTACAAACAAACCCCCCCGGGTAGTCTGATCCGCCCCTCATACTCTCTTCCCCTTGTAACTTACTGAAAGTTTGGAAAAAGTAAGGACAGATGGACAGGAGCGTGATTACAGGATGCCGAGGAGAGCAGCGGGGGAGGGAAGGGGGCGGGTTCACCGCGAGGCAGGAAACAAAAAGGTCCAATTACCTAGAGAAACCCTTTAAATAGCTGCACTGAAACTATAAAAAGGTGCAGATATTTCCCAATAGCACGACGCACCTGCTGGTGATGGTTACAGATCGATACTGGTTACACAGCGATACTGGTTATTACTGGTTACACAGCGATTACTGGTTATTACTGGTTACACAGCGATACTGGTTATTACTGGTTACATAGTGATTATTGGTTACACAGCGATTACTGGTTATTACTGGTTACACAGCGATCCTGGTTACATAGTGATTACTGGTGATTACTGGTTACACAGCGATTACATGGAGGGAGGGGACGCCGGTATCCAGGATCACATAACACCGGAGTATCACATTGATCCCGTCAGTATCCAAGATCACATAACACCGGAGTATCACATTGATCCCGCCGCTATCCAGATCCCTACAGCTGTTATAGGAGGAGGAATTACTGGTGGATACCTTCTATAAAGGATTGTTCAACCTTCATACGTCATTAATATATTAACTTATAGATGGCAGACACCATTCTCCTACTGTAGTATCAGCCTCCAGCATGGCAGACACCATCCTCCTATTCTAGTATCAGCCTCCAGCATGGCAGACACCATCCTCCTATTCTAGTATCAGCCTCCAGCATGGCAGACACCATCCTCCTATTCTAGTATCAGCCTCCAGCATGGCATACACCATCCTCCTATTCTAGTATCAGCCTCCAGCATGGCAGACACCATCCTCCTACTGTAGTATCAGCCTCCAGCATGGCAGACACCATCCTCCTACTGTAGTATCAGCCTCCAGCATGGCAGACACCATCCTCCTATTGTAGTATCAGGCTCCAGCATGGCAGGCACCATCCTCCTACTGTAGTAATAGCCTCCAGCATGGCAGACACCATCCTCCTATTGTAGTATCAGCCTCCAGCATGGCAGACACCATCCTCCTATTGTAGTATCAGCCTCCAGCATGGCAGACACCATCCTCCTATTGTAGTATCAGCCTCCAGCATGGCAGACACCATCCTCCTACTGTAGTATCAGCCTCCAGCATGGCATACACAATCCTCCTATTGTAGTATCAGCATCCAGCATGGCGGTCACCATCCTCTTATTGTAGTATCAGCCTCCAGCATGGCGGTCACCATCCTCCAACTGTAGTATCAGCCTCCAGCATGGCAGATACCATCGTCCTACTGTAGTATCATGCTCCAGCATGGCAGACACCATCCTCCTACTGTTGTATTAGCCTCCAGCATGGTGGGCACCATCCTCCTACTGTTGTATCAGCCTCCACCATGATGGACACCATCCTCCTACTGTAGTTTCAGCCTCCAGCATGGCGGGCACCATCCCTCTACTGTAGTATGAGCCTTCAGCATGGCAGACACCACCCTCCTACTGTAGTATTAGCCTCTAGAATGGCGGGCACCACCCTCCTACTGTAGTATTAGCCTTCAGCATGGCGGACACCATCCTCCTACTGTAGTATCAGCCTCCAGCATGGCAGACACCATCCTCCTATTCTAGTATCAGCCTCCAGCATGGCAGACACCATCCTCCTATTGTAATATCAGCCTCCAGCATGGCATACACCATCCTCCTACTGTAGTATCAGCCTCCAGCATGGCATACACCATCCTCCTATTGTAGTATCAGCCTCCAGCATGGCGGTCACCATCCTCTTATTGTAGTATCAGCCTCCAGCATGGCGGTCACCATCCTCCTATTGTAGTATCAGCCTCCAGCATGGCGGTCACCATCCTCCTACTGTAGTATCAGCCTACAGCATAGCATACACCATCCTCCTATTGTAGTATCAGGCTCCAGCATGGCAGACACCATCCTCCTACTGTAGTATTAGCCTCTAGAATGGCAGGCACCATCCTCCTACTGTAGTATCAGCCTCCAGCATGGCAGACACCATCCTTCTATTGTAGTACCAGGCTCCAGCATGGCGGGCACCATCCTCTTACTGTATTATCAGGCTCCAGCATGGCAGACACCATCCTCCTACTGTAATATCAGCCTCCAGCATGGCAGGCACCATCCTCATATTGTAGTATCAGGCTCCAGCATGGCAGACACCATCCTTCTATTGTGGTTTCAGGCTCCAGCATGACGGGCACCATCCTCCTTCTGTAGTATCAGCCTCCAGCATGGCAGACACCATCCTCCTATTGTAGTATCAGGCTCCAGCATGACGGGCACCATCCTCCTACTGTAGTATCAGCCTCCAGCATGGCAGACACCATCCTCCTATTGTAGTATCAGGCTCCAGCATGGCGGGCACCATCCCTCTACTGTAGTATAAGCCTCCAGCATGGCAGACACCATCTCCTACTGTAGTATCAGGCTCCAGCATGGCGGACACCATCCTCCTACTGTAGTATCAGGCTCCAGCATGGCAGATACCATTCTCCTACTGCAGTATCAGCCTCTAGCATGGCAGACACCATCCTCCTACTGTAGTATCAGCCTCCAGCATGGCAGACACCATCCTCCTACTGTAGTATCAGTCAGCATGGCAGACACCATCCTCCTACTGTAGTATCAGTCAGCATGGCGGGCACCATCCTCCTACTGTAGTATCAGCCTCCAGCACGGTGGGCACCATCCCTCTACTGTAGTATCAGCCTCCAGCATGGCAGACACCATCCTCCTACTGTAGTATCAGCCTCCAGCATGGCAGACACCATCCTCCTACTGTAGTATCAGCCTCCAGCATGGAGGGCACCATCCTCCTACTGTAGTATCAGGCTCCAGCATGGTGGGCACCATCCTCCTACTGTAGTAACAGCCTCAAGCATGTTGGACACCATCCTCCTATAGTTGTATCAGGCTCCAGCATGGCGGACACCATCCTCTTATTGTTGTATCAAGCTCCAGCATGGCAGACACTATCCTAAGATTGTAATATCAGGCTCCAAGCATGGGGGGGCTCCATCCTTCTACTGTAGTACCAGCCTTCAGCATGGCGGGCACCATCCTCCTACTATAGTATTAGCCTCCAGCATGGCGGGCACCATCCTCCTATAATAGTATTAGCCTCCAGCATGGCAGACACCATCCTCCTACTGTAGTATCAGCCTCCAGCATGGCAGACACCATCCTCCTACTGTAGTATCAGCCTCCAGCATGGCGGGCTCCATCCTCCTATTATAGTATCAGGCTTCAGCATGGCGGACACTATCCTCCTATTGCCGCTCTCTGTAGTATTAGGCAGAGCTCTTCCTCCTCTCCCTGGAATATAATTTTGGCGGCTTCCAGACAAGCACCAGACCCTAAGTTCTACTTATTCTCTGTACAGTATTCTGTTCCATAGTTTAAAGAGAAAACACAGAAGTATCTATTAAAAACAATTGTTAGACCTGCAACCATGACAAGGCGGCATCCTCTACGACAAGAGCAAAGAAGGTTTCACCATCAGCACAGACACAGATTATTTACTGTAAGAGCAGTGACACTATGGAACTCTCTATATTCTTTACTGTAAGAGCAGTGACACTATGGAACTCTCTATATTCTTTACTGTAAGAGCAGTGGGCCTTTGGAGCTCTCTACCACATCATGCTGTTATGGCTGATACATTATATAAGTAAGGGGAGGCCTGGATGCTTCTCTATAAATATTACGGGCTCTAGATTACATGTGATAGGACACTGATCCATGGATTCTGCCATGGAGTCGGGAAGGTATATTTCTCACTGTGATGGGACAATTGTCTCATAGGGGGTGTTTTTTTGCCTTCCTCTGGATCAACACAGTAGGGTTTCTGTAGATCTGGAGAGGTTTCTATTAAAAAATCTCCAGTAGGAAATTCCCAAAGAAAACCTTTCCTTGAAACTACTTGTTAGCTGCACCCAGAGTCAGAGGCCTGGGACTGGTACTACCCCCAGAGTCAGAGGCCTGGGACTGGTACTACCCCCAGAGACCGAGGCCTGGGACTGGTACTACCCCCAGAGACCGAGGCCTGGGACTGGTACTACCCCCAGAGACCGAGGCCTGGGACTGGTACTACCCCCAGAGACCGAGGCCTGGGACTGGTACTACCCCCAGAGACCGAGGCCTGGGACTCGTACTACCCCCAGATACCGAGGCCTGGGACTCGTACTACCCCCAGAGACCGAGGCCCGGGACTGGTACTACCCCCAGAGACAGAGGCCCGGGACTCGTACTACCCCCCAGAGACAGAGGCCTGGGACTCGTACTACCCCCAGAGACAGAGGCCTGGGACTCGTACTACCCCCCAGAGACAGAGGTCTGGGACTGGTATTACCTCCAGAGACTGAGGCCTGGGACTGGTACTACCCCCAGAGACAGAGGTCTGGGACTGGTACTACCCCCAGAGACTGAGGCCTGGGACTCGTATTACCCCTAGAGACAGAGGCCTGGGACTGGAACTACCCATCATGAGAAGTTCTTCAAGTCGCAGACTTCACCCACATCCCAGCAGAGTACTGTTTAGACATCCTATCCGGGCCCCACCTCCTATTCGGGCCCCACCTCCTATTCGGGCCCCGCCTCCCATCTGGCCCCGGCCCCAGATCTGGCCCCAGCTCTCCCTAAACTCTCTCAAGCTGTTCTTCCGGTTTTATTACAGTACTACCTGAGCACTCTTATATCCTTTTGTACTGAAGATATTTCAAGTAAAGTAAAGTATTATTTAAAGTGTTACCCCTCCTGCCCACCAGGACAAGTCGCCCCAAAACCTCATAGCCCCCCGGCTGCTTCTCCCTCAGTACTCAGCACCCCGGGCCGCTGTAAGATGGAATAAGATCAGTAACGTAATCGTCCACTCTTACCTGAATTTGCTGTAATTTTACGAGTGATGACTTTCCAAAACAAATCATCCCGGTCACGGCCGGGCGTTTCACAACGTCCAACAATGAGACGCATTATCGTGCCCACCTGATTCGTCTCAAGGTTATACAGAGTGAATGTTCTGGTCCCTCTTATGCCAGTGTGAGCGCGATGCCTGTGTATTAGCGGTATGTTACAGACACGCTCTCCGGGGTGACCCCCCCCTCCTGTATACACAGTGCCCCCCCTCCTGTATACACAGGTGACCCACCCTCCTGTATACACAGTGCCCCCCCCTCCTGTATACACAGTGCCCCCCCTCCTGTATACACAGGTGACCCACCCTCCTGTATACACAGTGCCCCCCCTCCTGTATACACAGGTGACCCACCCTCCTGTATACACAGTGCCCCCCCCTCCTGTATACACAGTGACCCCCCCTCCTGTATACACAGTGACCCCCCCTCCTGTATACACAGTGACCCCCCCTCCTGTATACACAGGTGACCCCCCCCTCCTGTATACACAGTGACCCCCCTCCTGTATACACAGGTGACCCCCCCCTCCTGTATACACAGTGACCCCCCCTCCTGTATACACAGGTGACCCCCCTCCTGTATACACAATGCCCCCCCTCCTGTATACACAGGTGACCCCCCTCCTTTATACACAGGTGACCCCCCTCCTTTATACACAGTGACCCCCCCCCTCCTGTATACACATTGACACCCCCCCCTGTATACACAGTGACCCCCCCTCCTGTATTCACATTGACACCCCTCTGTATACACAGTGACCCCCCCCCCCTCCTGTATACACAGTGACCCCCCCCTCCTGTATACACAAGGACCCCCCCCCCCCCCCGTATACACAGGTGACCCCTCCTCCTGTATAGACAGGTGACCCCCCTCCTGTATACACAGTGAGCACGATGCCTTTGTGTGGTGATGTTAGTGCGGTGACGCTTGTCTGGCACACAGGTGGGATGATACAGCTCAGCCGGTGATGGTATAGTGGTGATGCCAGTGCTAGTCCGGCACACAGATGGGATGATACAGCTCAGCCAGGGATGGTATAGTGGTGATGCCAGTGCTAGTCCGGCACACAGATGGGATGATACAGCTCAGCCGGTGATGGTATAGTGGTGATGCCAGTGCTGGTCCGGCACACAGGTGGGATGATACAGCTCAGCCGGGGATGGTATAGTGGTGATGCCAGTGTGCCGGACCAGCACTGGCTATACCACTATACCATCACCGGCTGAGCTGTATCATCCCATCTGTGTGCCGGACCAGCACTGGCATCACCACTATACCATCACCGGCTGAGCTGTATCATCCCACCTGTGTGCCGGACCAGCACTGGCATCACCACTATACCATCACCGGCTAAGCTGTATCATCCCACCTGTGTGCCGGACCAGCACTGGCATCACCACTATACCATCACCGGCTGAGCTGTATCATCCCATCTGTGTGCCGGACCAGCACTGGCATCACCACTATACCATCACCGGCTGAGCTGTATCATCCCATCTGTGTGCCAGACCAGCACTGGCATCACCACTGTACCATCACCGGCTGAGCTGTATCATCCCACCTGTGTGCCGGACCAGCACTGGCATCACCACTATACCATCACCGGCTGAGCTGTCAGTGCTGGTCCGGCACACAGCAGCAATCTATACGCCAGGCGTCCTGTGCCGGAGGCTGCGCTGTGATGTCATTGGCTATAATCCTTCATATATAACATGTATACTCTCCATCCCCTCCGCCTCGGCCCCATATCCTCCCCCTCGGGTCTCCATCCTCCTCCTCGGCTCCGCCTCAGCTCTCATCGCTATTACTACTCGGCCTATTAGTATATTTCATAGCGTGTTCCTGGCCACATGGCTATTTAGAAGCGTGTGCCAGAACGTGCGTTCCATTAGGGTGCAGACCCCCAGGTGTCTCCCGGCAGCCACTTTCTTCATTACACTTTATACATGTCTAAGCGGATTAGTTCAGCTCTTCATCAGGAAACCCTCACCTGACATACAAGGTCTTTTCCAGAAGATGGAATAAATCCCCCCTAATTGGCTTACCTCCATCACTCCAGCATTGTTAGCCATCTCCTCCAAGCCTCCTGTATGGGGGAGAAAGAAGGCCCATAAGAAGCAGAATATACACAGGAAGGAAAGACAAGAATTTCATCTACAAGCCGAATAGCACAAACAGAAAACAATCTGACAAGTGGAAGCAAGGGGTCTGGGTGCTACCACATACTCCCCCACTGATCAGTGACCTCACATCCATCAGGACCCACTGCAGATTACTCTACTATCCCCACAGACAGAACTGAGATCTGCACCTCCTTACACTACGTGATCCTTAGGTAGAATAATCCATATTGACTACAGGAATTATCCAGATGATTAAAAGTCATAAGAAAGCTGCTGCTTTCCTTTATCTCACTATTTGCGATGAGCGAATACTGTTCGATTAAATAGATCTTCGCTCCAATAGTAAGGTATTCGATCTATCGAATATTATCGAATAGTTCGCCGAATATTCGACAAATATTTGATAAGCGTTCAAATCCCCCAGCTTCCGGTTTTTACCTCCAAGCGGTCGAATATATGTTTTTCAATAATCAAATACTTGTTCCCATTGACTTTAATAGGATCGAATATTCAGGAGATATTGGTATAAATATCGAATATTTCACTATTCGCTCATCACTACTCCCTATTAATCCAGATCAGCTGCTTATTGTGCACTAAACCATTGGTTGGGGGAGGGTCAGTAGTGCTCTGGCATTCCCCACCCTGCCCACCCATTACTCCTCCTGGCTGTCTGCCGCCCCACCCTGCCCGCCCATTACTCCTGCTAGCTGTCTGCCTCCCCACCCTGCCCGCCCATTACTCCTGCTAGCTGTCTGCCGCACCACCCTGCCCGCCCATTACTCCTCCTGGCTGTCTGCCGCCCCACCCTGCCCGCCCATTACTCCTGCTAACTGTCTGCGGCCCCACCCTGCCCGCCCATTACTCCTGCTAGCTGTCTGCCGCCCCACCCTGCCCGCCCACTACTCCTCCTGGCTGTCTGCCGCCCCACCCTACCCACCCACTACTCCTGCTAGCTGTCTGCCGCCCAACCCTGCCCGCCCACTACTCCTCCTGGCTGTCTGCCGCACCACCCTGCCCGCCCATTACTCCTGCTATCTGTCTGCCACCCCACCCCCGCCCCCTCAGCTGCTATACTGTACAGTAATATATATCACATATACAGCTGCTGTGTTATCAGGGTTATACAGTTACTATACATTATACACCACATGCTGCTATACTGTACAGTAACTTATATATCACATATCCAGCTGCTGTGTTATCAGGGTTATACAGTTACTATACATTATACACCACATGCTGCTATACTGTACAGTAACTTATATATCACATATCCAGCTGCTGTGTTATCAGGGTTATACAGTTACTATACATTATACACCACATGCTGCTATACTGTACAGTAACTTATATATCACATATCCAGCTGCAGTGTTATCAGGGTTATACAGTTACTATACATTATACACCACATGCTGATTGCTATACTGTACAATAACTTATATATCACATATCCAGCTGCTGTGTTATCAGGGTTATACAGTTACTATACATTATATACCACATGCTGCTATACTGTACAGTAACTTATATATCACATATCCAGCTGCTGTGTTATCAGGGTTATACAGTTACTATACATTATACACCACATGCTGCTATACTGTACAGTAACTTATATATCACATATCCAGCTGCTGTGTTATCAGGGTTATACAGTTACTATACATTATATACCACATGCTGATTGCTATACTGTACAGTAACTTATATATCACATATCCAGCTGCTGCTGTGTTATCAGGGTTATACAGTTACTATACATTATACACCACATGCTGCTATACTGTACAGTAACTTATATATCACATATCCAGCTGCTGTGTTATCAGGGTTATACAGTTACTATACATTATATACCACATGCTGCTATACTGTACAGTAACTTATATATCGCATATCCAGCTGCTGCTGTGTTATCAGGGTTATACAGTTACTATACATTATATACCACATGCTGCTATACTGTACAGTAACTTATATATCGCATATCCAGCTGCTGCTGTGTTATCAGGGTTATACAGTTACTATACATTATACACCACATGCTGCTATACTGTACAGTAACTTATATATCACATATCCAGCTGCTGCTGTGTTATCAGGGTTATACAGTTACTATACATTATATACCACATGCTGCTATACTGTACAGTAACTTATATATCACATATCCAGCTGCTGCTGTGTTATCAGGGTTATACAGTTACTATACATTATACACCACATGCTGCTATACTGTACAGTAACTTATATATCACATATCCAGCTGCTGCTGTGTTATCAGGGTTATACAGTTACTATACATTATATACCACATGCTGCTATACTGTACAGTAACTTATATATCACATATCCATCTGCTTCAGTGTTATCAGGTTTATACAGTTAGTATACATTATACACCACATGCTGATTGCTATACTGTACAGTAACTTATATATCACATATCCAGCTGCTGTGTTATCAGGGTTATACAGTTACTATACATTATACACCACATGCTGCTATACTGTACATTAACTTATATATCACATATCCAGCTGCAGTGTTATCAGGGTTATACAGTTACTATACATTATATACCACATGCTGCTATACTGTACAGTAACTTATATATCACATATCCAGCTGCAGTGTTATCAGGGTTATACAGTTACTATACATTATATACCACATGCTGCTATACTGTACAGTAACTTATATATCACATATCCAGCTGCTGCTGTGTTATCAGGGTTATACAGTTACTATACATTATATACCACATGCTGCTATACTGTACAGTAACTTATAATATCACAGATTCTGCTGCTTCTCATTGTTTCATCTCTTCTACATGTTGTTCAGAATAATAATCAGTATATTTGGAGGATGGAACCAATTGTCTGCAGATCCGTGATTTCTTATGGGAAAATTTGCTTTGGATTACAAGTGCCATCCTGGAACGGATTGTACTCCTAATCCAAGGCAGCTTTTTGGTCTAAGTTCTATTTATGAACCAGTGTTCGACAGGCGAATATTTTTTCGATGCAACTTTTTAAAAATCTGTCTGTTTTGAGTATTCCCCCAAATGTTTGGATAATCTGGGATTGGCGCCCAATTTATCATTTGCAGGTGCAGGCCTACGCCTGGTCAGTATTAGTTGGATATGTTTGCACAATTTTTGTGCCTTTTACATTAGAAGCAGTCCCTATGGCGACAGGTTAATAAAATCAGTCACAGAATATTGGACCAAAATATCCACCGATCCTCATTAGAAGAGTCGCACACATTAGACTCCTCAGTAAATGTCCCCCAGAGTCCTTATACCGTCAGGTATATGCCCAGTCTATTGTACCATACCTGCACGAAGCAGCCGGCTCACCAAAGGGATCTCAGCCAGACAAGTGGTTGTACTGCACAAAAGCCAAACACAACTGGTACCACGTGTACTGGGCCTTTAAGGGAGAAGTCCGGCAAAAATTTTTATTAAAATATATTATTACCCCTTAAAAGTTATAAAAATCCCCAATATACACTTATTATTGGAAATGCACATAAAGTGTTTTTTTCCCTGCACTTACTACTACTGCATCAAGGCTTCACTTCCTGGATAACATGGTGCTGTCACTTCCTGGACAACATGGTGCTGTCACTTCCTGGACAACATGGTGCTGTCACTTCCTGGACAACATGGTGCTGTCACTTCCTGGACAACATGGTGCTGTCACTTCCTGGACAACATGGTGCTGTCACTTCCTGGACAACATGGTGCTGTCACTTCCTGGACAACATGGTGCTGTCACTTCCTGGACAACATGGTGCTGTCACTTCCTGGACAACATGGTGATGTCACTTCCTGGACAACATGGTGATGTCACTTCCTGGACAACATGGTGATGTCACTTCCTGGACAACATGGTGCTGTCACTTCCTGGATAACATGGTAATGTCACCACCCGACTCCCAGAGCTGTGCGGGCTGTGGCTGCTGGACATGTTACCCAGGAAGTGACATCACCATGCTATCCAGGAAGTGACATCACCATGTTACCCAGGAAGTGACATCACCACGTTACCCAGGAAGTGAAGCCTTGATGCAGCAGCAGGTGCAGAGAAAAAAGCCCTTTATAAGCATTTACCGTAATAAGTCTATATTGGTGATTCGTATAACTTTTGCGGGGCAATACAATATGCTTTAATAAAAATTTTCGCTGAACTTCTTCTTTAAGGGGAAGTTCAGTAAAGCTTGCACCTTCTATAAGTCTCCCGGGGGCTCTGTGGTTACTCATATACAGTAGGTAGGTTAGTATATGGAGAGGTGGGCGCACAGCCCTCAGCGGTACCTCACCACCATCTGCCCCAGCTACCACCACCTGGCTCCCCGGGGTAACCCCGCACCCCAATAATAATCTGTGTGTACCTCTGTCCTCCTCGTCACTCCTGTATCCAGGCATGGCTGCCGCTTGCAGCTGTACAGATTGGGGATCTGTGTATGGAGGAGCCGAGCAGCCGGCACACTCAGGATCAGCGTCTGGATTCAGTAGATCAGCTCCGCAGTACGGCTCATCCCTCACAGACACGTCTGAGGAAAGAGATGAAGCAATGGCGGTCACTGCGGCCAAAGACGCCACCAAAGAATCCGAACTAGCCGGATAAACTAAGCGATATCTATGGGTGCAGTGTCCCAGAACAGGCTGTCACTTTCTCACTGTAAGTCTACTTTTATTATTATGGTCCTGCCTGTCCTGGTAACTCTATGCACTGCAACTACTTGCTGTTTCACCCCTATTGCTCTCAGGATCCTGTACAATTATATGTATATTTCTATGTGTATAACTATGTACAGTCGTATGCAGAGGCTGGTGATCACGTGACCGTAACCATGGTTCCTCCAATGGCCGTCCAGCTTTGGCCAGGGGTTACCATGTGACTTCCTCTTCCAAGTCAGTCTATTCCCTGCCACAGAGGGGATAGGTTGTCGGTGTGGGTTCTCCTTTCCACCATGAGGGAAGGAGGCTGTCTGTCTGTGTCCCTCTTCACCTTCACAAGAGAGGTCTGTGCGTGTTGCTGTTCCAGTCATCGGCTATCCGCCTGTCTCAAGTGCCCGGAGTCTTCTCTCATCTGTCGTTTCTCATCAGCTTCCTCATCAACTCAAGCTGTTCTACCGCAAGTACTCATTCTCAATCTATTCCACCCAGCATCCCTATTCTCTCATCACCACTACTCCTATCATCCGGCACATTCTATCAATAGCCTATGCAGCACCACCTCTACTCTGCCCTGTACAAGCCTGCTATATTCCCGGTTGCATCCGGATGAGACTGTTGCTAATAGTTACCAGAGTTACAATAAAATTGTAACCACCGTTGTTACCGAACCCTGGCATTGGTGTCTTATTTGATGCCCCGACTGCGGAATGGCCCCTAGGGGCCAGGGCATCGCATGGGGATTATTGAGCAGCTCTAGGTCATGGTCACACACAGCATACCCGCGGCCCATGCCGAGCGGCCCATCCTGAGCAGCATATCCGCCGGCCCGTCCTGAGCAGCATATCCGCCGGCCTATCCCGAGTGGCCCGTCCTGAGCAGCATATCCGCCGGCCTATCCCGAGTGGCCCGTCCTGAGCAGCATATCCGCTGGCCTATCCCGAGTGGCCCGTCCTGAGCAGCATATCCGCCGGCCCGTCCTGAGCAGCATATCCGCCGGCCTATCCCGAGTGGCCCGTCCTGAGCAGCATATCCGCCGGCCTATCCCGAGTGGCCCGTCCTGAGCAGCATATCCGCTGGCCTATCCCGAGTGGCCCGTCCTGAGCAGCATATCCACCGGCCTATCCCAAACGGCCTGTCCCGACAGTTGTTTTTCAACCAAAACCAGGAGGGCATTGCGGACGCGGACGCTGGCCACATCTCCCTCTTATAATTTTGCCCTGACAGCTCCTCCGGGTTTTGGTTGGAAAAATCCTGACAGAAATACTGAGCAAAATAAATATACAGGCAGTGTACAGTAATATAGGATATCTATATAACACACCGGTGATGTAATATATAATACACCTGGTGATGTTACTCACTCTCGGGCTCAGGGCGGCTTCCTTGTTCCTCACAGGTCACCGGGGTCATTCGGCCGGATGTGTTACTGACCTAATAAATAATGAGAAGAATTTGAGATATCCACAATAGAATCAGAGACCAATCATCCGGGTGACCATAATAGAGAGCGACCCGGCGGGACATCAGGAGAGAGAGCGCGACCCGGCGGGACATCAGGAGAGAGAGCGCGACCCGGCGGGACACCAGGAGAGAGAGCGCGATCCGGCAGGACACCAGGAAAGAGCGCGACCCGGCAGGACATCAGGAGAGAGAGCGCGACCCGGCGGGACACCAGGAGAGAGAGCGCGACCCGGCGGGACACCAGGAGAGAGAGCGCGACCCGGCGGGACACCAGGAGAGAGAGCGCGACCCGGCGGGACACCAGGAGAGAGAGCGCGACCCGGCGGGACACCAGGAGAGAGAGCGCGACCCGGCGGGACACCAGGAGAGAGAGCGCGACCTGGCGGGACACCAGGAGAGAGACTGCGACCCGGCGGGACACCAGGAGAGAGAGCGCGACCTGTCGGGAAATCAGGAGAGAGAGCGGGACACCAGGAGAAAAAAAAAGAGATATGGCGGGACATCACCCCTCCCCAAAAAAACATGTGACCCATGAATGTAAGACAGTTGCAATGCATAGGGGGATTTACCTAGTAGGTAGTTACCCCTCTCCCCCAGCAGGTAGTTACCCCTCTCCCCCAGCGTGCCCATAGTAGGTGGTTACCCCTCTACCCCAGCGTGCCCATAGTAGGTGGTTACCCGTCTCCCTCAGCGAGCCCCTAGTAGCTGGTTACCCCCTGCCCCCAGCATGTCCCTAGTAGGTGGTTACCCCTCTCCCCCAAAGTGCCCCTAGTAGGTAGTTGCCTCCCTCCCCCAGGACCCCTCTTATCAATTTTTGGAACATTCCACTTGTGAATGTTCGTTCTTATTGTAGGATAAAAGACTTATAATCCCTCCCAGACTGATGAGCAGTAATTCTGGCTTCTCTCCAATTGTTGCCGCTGTCCGTCCTCCATGGCTTCTCTCCAATTGTTGCCGCTGTCCGTCCTCCATGGCTTCTCTCCAATTGTTGCCGCTGTCCGTCCTCCATGGCTTCTCTCCAATTGTTGCCGCTGTCCGTCCTCCATGGCTTCTGTCCCATTGTTGCCGCTGTCCGTCCTCCATGGCTTCTGTCCCATTGTTGCCGCTGTCCGTCCTCCATGGCTTTGTGATAACCACCTGAATACTCCAGAGCAGCGATCTGCTGGTTTGGAGTTGGTCATGCACCCAAATTCTACTTGTCCTCTTAGAAACAGTCCATAGGAATTGAGTGTGGGATAAGGACACGGTGTGGTCTGCTGGCCGATGTTGTTCATCTGAGGATGTATTTACCTCATTTAAGATTTTCTAAGGACCAGATGTGTTTTTTTAGTTCCCATGACTATATCTTCCCGAATACTGGTGTGCAAGGTGTCTCCTGATATCCATCTCCTCTCCTATCCATCTCCTCTCCTATCCATCTCCTCTCCTCCTATCCATCTCCTCTCCTCCTATCCATCTCCTCTCCTCCTATCCATCTCTTCTCCTCCTATCCAGCCTCTCCTCCCATCCATCCAGACAGGCAGGCAGACAGACACATGGAAGGACACCAGGAGAGGAGATGGATAGGAGGAGAGGAGATGGATAGGAGGAGAGAGGAGGGATAGGAGGAGACACCTTGCACACCAGCATTCGGGAAGATACAGCCATGAGAAAAGAAAAAACACATCTGGTCCTTAGAAAACCTTAAATGAGGTAAATACATCCTCAGATGAACAACAACGGCCAGCAGACCACACCGTGTCCTTATCCCACACTCAATTCCTATGGACTGTTTCTAAGAGGACAAGTAGAATTTGGGTGCATGACCAACTCCAAACCAGCAGATCGCTGCTCTGGAGTATTCAGGTGGTTATCACAAAGCCATGGAGGACGGACAGCGGCAACAATGGGACAGAAGCCATGGAGGACGGACAGCGGCAACAATGGGACAGAAGCCATGGAGGACGGACAGTGGCAACAATGGGACAGAAGCCATGGAGGACGGACAGCGGCAACAATTGGACAGAAGCCATGGAGGACGGACAGCGGCAACAATGGGACAGAAGCCATGGAGGACGGACAGCGGCAACAATGGGACAGAAGCCATGGAGGACGGACAGCGGCAACAATTGGAGAGAAGCCATGGAGGACGGACAGCGGCAACAATGGGACAGAAGCCATGGAGGACGGACAGCGGCAACAATTGGAGAGAAGCCATGGAAGACGGACAGAGGCAACAATGGGACAGAAGCCATGGAGGACGGACAGCGGCAACAATTGGAGAGAAGCCATGGAGGACGGACAGCGGCAACAATGGGACAGAAGCCATGGAGGACGGACAGAGGCAACAATGGGACAGAAGCCATGGAGGACGGACAGCGGCAACAATTGAAAAGAAGCCAGAATTACTGCATATCAGTCGGGGAGGGATTATAAATCTATTATCCTACAATAAGAACGAACATTCACAAGTAGAAAACCGTCAAGAAGGGGAAAATTGTCACAGAAATTGAGAAATTAATAAAAGGGGTCCTGGGGGAGGGAGGTAACCAGGAGGTAGCTGGCCGTCCACTAGTGAGCATGGTGCCTTTTGGTAATGTGTTGGTGCAGTGGATTATGCACAATCTCATGCCTCCTACTGTAATGAAGAGTCAATGAGGAGTTGTGGCTCAGCATTTGTGCCGCACACTGGCCACCTCACAGCTCCTACCTCTTCTTCATGAATAGTCTCTGCTGCCCGGCCTCGTTCAGCTGTCAGTCAGTATCTGTCAACAGAGGACGGATCTGCAATCAGATACAGTTGAATCTCCCAGCCTGTGCTGGAGTTGTGGTCTAGGGGTAACTCACCTGTGTAGAGACCGGCCAGCTGGTCTTTCTTTGGTTCAAATCCCCTGATGGAAAGTAAATATTAAATAACAGCATTATTTTAAAACAACCACCATTATTTGCCATTAAATGGCGATCATCCATTCAATTTCAACAGTGTGTGAACATAGCCTTTCTGTGCTTTCAATACACTCCTGGTTTTGGTTGCAAAATACTGAGCAAAAATACTGCACAAAAATACTATGTGTGAACAAAACCAAAAAAAGATTAAAAAAAATAAATAAGAAAAAAAAAAAAAGACCCATATGTAATTACCATCAGGGGATTTAAACCAAAGAAAGACCTGCTGGCTGGTCTCTACACAGGTCAGTTACCCCTAGGCCACAACTCCAGCACAGGCTGGGAGATTCAACTGTATCGGATTGCAGATCAGTCCTCTGTTGGCAGATACTGACAGTTGAGCGAGCCGGAGGCTGTGCAGCATAGACTATTAATGAAGAACAGGGAGGAGGAAGCAGTGGTGAGGAGTGCCAGTGTGCAGCACAAATGCTGAGCCACAACTCCTCATTGACTCTTTGCTACAGTAAGAGACGTGAGATACATGAGGCACACCGCCACCACCTCAGGTACAGCTACAGCACACTGTCACCACCTCAGGTACAGCTACAGCACACCGTCACCACCTCAGGTACAGCTACAGCACACCGTCACCTCCTCAGGCAGTGTCGGACTGTGAGTCACCTGATGTAACTGCGCTGTGATGTATATGGTGTACAGAACCTGTGTGTAGCTGTGTCCATCTCTTTATGACTGGATCAGGTGATAGTGATCTGTGTACAGTGGATCTTATTCAGTAGCAGCAGTGGTGTTAAGCAGTATGCGGGGGTATTAGGCAGTATGTGGTGGTATAAGTCAGTATCAGTGGTGGTATTAGTCAGTATGTGGGGGTATTAGTCAGTATGTGGTGGTGTTAATCAGTATGCGGCGGTGTTAGTCAGTATGTGGTGGTGTTAGTATGCGGGGGTATTAGTCAGTATGCGGGGGTATTAGTCAGTATGTGGTGATATTGTTACTTGTTATCTGGCACTGTGTTTTATTGGTCTTAGTATACTGGATTTGGTCAGTAACAATGTGGTGGTGATGGTTGTTGTGTGGCGGTAATATTTCCCCCTTGAATACGGGTATTATTGGTAATATTGGTCTCAGTATACAGGATTTAAATCAGTAATGTCGGTCTTGGTATATATATATTTATTGTAGGGATCTTCCCGGGGATGGTGTGTTTGGACACAGTTCACATCAGACTTTGCTTTATAAAATAACAGCTTGGCGTTTATTTGCAGCATAAACCGTCCAGCAATCAGTAATACAGCAACACCGCGCTTATAGGAACCAAACAAAAAGCTCTTACCCGTCTGGGCGCTTACTAACAGGTTCTCTCACCTATCTGACACTTGAAAACAGGACGTCTTTTGCCTGAATACCGCAAGGTGTGTATTAGCTCCAGCAGAGGCTATATTCACAGCTCCCAGGCTGATCCCTCCTGGCTGAGAGCGACCACCTGCAGCCTCTGCAGAGCATTTACCCTCTCAGGCTGATTAGGGTCAGAGCTCACCTGATCTGGATCGGGGGGAGGGAATGGCAGGTCCCACTACCAAACCTACCTGCCATTCCATGTAAGTCCAGGCCCGGCAATAATAAACAATAACTCAGCAGCATAGCACTGCTGAGCACAGATCCCTCCTGGACTTACCATCTGACGCTGTGTAGTAACCTAGGTGAGATGTACATCCCCTCCAACACTTCTCCAGTCACATGTCTACATGTGACTGGAGCATTTTGTCCCCACAGACAGTGTACCCGTGATAGGGCGTCCGCATTCGCCTGTAATTTCCCTGACCTGTGTTCCACAGTGAAATTAAAGTTTTGGAGGGACAGAAACCATCTAGTCACCCTCGCATTTTTCTCCTTGTTGAGCTTCATCCATGTTAGGGGGGCATGGTCTGTCACTAATACCTCAGGGATTCTAGGGCCCACTTCACTGCCAGACATTCTCGCTCCACAATGGCGTAGTTTTTCTCGTCCGGGGATAGCTTCCTACTCAAGTACATCACCGGGTGCTCCTCACCATTCACGACCTGTGAGAGGACGGCACCTAACCCTGTGTTAGAGGCGTCTGTCTGTACTAGAAACTCTCGCCTAAAGTCAGGGGTAACTAGCACAGGCTGTTGGCACAGGGCAGACTTAAGGCTTTGAAAAGCCTTCTCGGCCTCTGGAGTCCATGTCACCATTGCGGACTTCGCACCCTTTGCCTCAGTTGCAGCCCCGCTAACTGACCTGACAAAGTTCGGCACAAACCTCCGGTAATAGCCGGTAATACCCAGGAAAGCTCTGACCTGTTTCTTTGTGAGGGGTTGAGGCCAATTCTGTATTGCCTCAATTTTATTTAGTTGTGGTTTCACTAACCCCCTCCCAATAATGTAGCCCAAGTATTTGGCCTCCTCTAAGGCTAGTGCACACTTCTCTGCATTGATGGTTAACCCCGCATCACTTATGGCATCTAACACCGCCTGGACCTTACAGAGGTGACTTTCCCAATCCGGGCTAAAAATGACCACATCATCGAGGTAGGCAGCGGAGTAATCACGATGTGGTAGCAGAATCAAGTCCATCAACCTCTGAAAAGTGGCAGGGGCTCCATGTAACCCGAATGGCATCACTACATATTGGAAGAGCCCATCAGGGGTGGAGAATGCAGTCTTCTCTCTAGCCTCAGGAGTGAGGGGGATCTGCCAGTAGCCTTTTGTGAGATCGAGGGTGGTTATGTACCTGGCATTACCCATCCTTTCTATCAACTCATCTACCCTGGGCATGGGGTAGGCATCGAACTTGGAGATCTCATTTAACTTTCTAAAGTCATTACAGAACCTCCAAGTTCCATTGGGCTTTGGGATTAACACAATCGGGCTGGACCACTCGCTCTGGGACACCTCAATGACTCCTAGGTCAAGCATACGTTTTACCTCGGATGATACCGCCTCCCTCCGTGCTTCTGGTATCCTATAGGGCTTCAGGTTTACTCTGCTTCTAGGCTCAGTTTCAATATGATGACTAATGAGATGCGTACGCCCTGGTAGGTCAGAAAACTTGCCTTTATTTCTCTGCAGGAACTCCTTAGCTTCCTGCTTCTGGGACACTGATAGGGTGTCACCAATCTTGACCGGAGGGATTGGTGGTGACAGATGACCAACAGGCTTTGTCGCCACCAAGGATTCCCTGTCTTTCCAGGGCTTGATCAGGTTTATGTGATAAACTTGGAAAGGCTTCCTTCTACCTGGTTGGTGTACCTTGTAGTTGACCTCACTGATCTTCTCTACAATTTCATAGGGACCCTGCCACTTTGCTAAGAATTTGCTTTCTACAGTGGGAACAAGTATGAGGACCCGGTCACCTGGGCTGAATGTCCTGATTCTTGCAGAACGATTGTAAATTCTGCTTTGGCTCTCTTGCGCCCTCTGGAGGTGTTCCCTTACTAGGGGCATTACAGTGGCTATACGGTCCTGCATTTGTGCTACATGCTCTATAACACTCTTGTATGGGGTGGACTCACGTTCCCAGGTCTCTTTCGCTATATCCAACAAACCCCTAGGGTGACGACCATAGACTAATTCGAAGGGAGAGAACCCTGTGGACGCTTGGGGTACTTCCCTAATAGAAAACATCAGGTAAGGTAGTAAGTGATCCCAATCCCGACCATCTTTTTCCACCACTTTCTATAACATATGTTTCAGGGTTTTATTAAACCTCTCCACTAACCCGTCTGTCTGTGGGTGATATACAGAGGTACGTAGGTGGGAGATTTTAAACAGTTTGCATAGCTCTTTCATCACCTTTGACATAAACGGGGTACCTTGGTCAGTCAAGATTTCCTTGGGGATCCCCACCCTGGAAAACATATAAAACAATTCCCGTGCAATTGTTTTAGAGGCAGTGTTTCTTAGGGGTACAGCCTCAGGATAGCGGGTCGCGTAGTCTAACACAACTAGAATGTACTGGTGACCCCTAGCTGACTTTACAATGGGACCCACCAAGTCCATTGCGATCCGGTCAAAAGGTTCCTCTATGATGGGGAGTGGGACCAAAGGACTGCGGAAATGCGACACTGGAGCGCTAAGCTGACATGTGCGGCACGACTCACAGTATTTATTTATGTCAGCATAAATCGCAGGCCAATAAAACCTCTGGAGGACTCTCTCCTGCGTTTTATCTGTCCCCAAGTGGCCCCCAAGGACATGATTATGGGCCATGTCGAGTACCTGACGCCGGTACGACTTAGGTACCAGAAGCTGTTCCACCACCTCATCATTAATTTTAGTGACTCTATAGTAGAGATCGTTAGTCACAGAAAAATGTGGAAATTTTTTCTCAGCTTCTGGTTCCTGAGGTCCCATTCATAACAGCGACCTGCTCTCTCGCATTTCTGAGAGTGGGGTCCTGTAATTGTGCAGTACCAAAATTATCCCTAGACACCTCTAAGTCTGGAACATTCTGCGCAGTGGGAGGAGCCTCTTCCTCACCAGCCAGGACCTGCAAAGGAAAATGATCCCTAGACACCTCTAAGTCTGGAACATTCTGCGCAGTGGGAGGAGCCTCTTCCTCACCAGCCAGGACCTGCAAAGGAAAAGCATCATATTCCTCCTGTACATTTTTATCATTGACCGTGGGTAATGCAATAGACTTAGGGGTCTCCTCACTCCTTTCAGGGGATTGTTGTTTTCCCCATAGAGCCCAGAACAATGGAAAATCCCGCCCCAATATCACATTATGCATAAGGTTTTTAACCACACCCACTTCATATTGTACAGCGCCTAGTTCAGTCCCGACATTAGCCAGTACTATAGGGTAATGTATCGCCATGTATGCACACCACACTCATATGTCTTGCTGGCACAAAGTCCCCAGTCACCAGACTGGCATGCACCAGGGTGACAAGGCTTCCTGAGTCCAGCAACGCCGTAACAGGGAAGTCATTGACCGTAATGTTGCAGACTTGCGGTTCAGTCTCTAGTCCAGTGACTGCAACAAAAGACGGCTCCGCAAATAGCGACTGACGCCGGCTAGCGTCACACTCCATGGGCTCAGTGGTAAGAGGGCAATGGGCAGACACATGTCCCGTCTCATGGCATCTCCAGCACTGGATAGGGCCTGGTCTCCTTGGCAGGGAGTCCTTTTTAGGGCCACTTAGCCACCGGGGACCACCACCTGTCTTTTGCCCCTGAGACACCTCCTGAGCGCTCTTCCCTCTATCAGCACCCCTCCACACTCCCCCAATAGATGGAAGTCTCTTACCAGCTGACGGCACAGATCTGGCACTCCGGGGAGGTGACGGTGCTGCAGGAACATCACGGAGGTAGTCCTCAGTCGCCTGGAACCTCTCCACAAGGTTGACAAGTTCGTCGGCACTCCTAGGGTCACCTTGTCCCACCCAGCGTTGCAGATCAGCAGGAAGTGCTCGTAGGTAGCGATCCATCACGACCCTCTCTAGGATCTGGGCAGGAGTAGAGGTGTCTGGCTCCAACCATTTTCTTGCCAGATGAATCAGGTCGTACATCTGGGACCTCGCTGACTTGTCCAGACTGTAGCTCCAGTTGCGGACCCTCCGGGCACGGACAGCAGCAGTAACTCCTAGTCGGGCGAGTATCTCTGCTCTTAGCCGAGGATAGTCCTTGACCTCTTGCTCACTGAGGTCATAATAAGCCTTTTGAGGTTCGCCTGTTAAATAGGGAGCAATGACCTCTGCCCACTCAGTGGAGGGTAACTTCTCTCGCTCAGCCACACGCTCAAAGACAGTTAAGTAGGCCTCAATATCATCATCAGCCGCCATCTTGTGCAGCGCTCGCTGTACAGCTCTTCTCACAGACAAAGTCTCTGGCGCAGCTACGGCCGCCAGCTGGGGATTAGTACCTGCAGACGCCTCTTGCTTTGCTATCAGGTGCTCAATAAGTCTCTGTTGTTGAGTCATTGCCTGTTCATGGCGCAGGTTAGCGGCTGTCAGAGCCCGTTCATGGCGCAGGTTAGCGGCTGTCAGAGCCCGTTCATGGCGCAGGTTAGCGGCTGTCAGAGCCCGTTCATGGCGCAGGTTAGCGGCTGTCAGAGCCCGTTCATGGCGCAGGTTAGCGGCTGTCAGAGCCCGTTCATGGCGCAGGTTAGCGGCTGTCAGAGCCCGTTCATGGCGCAGGTTAGCGGCTGTCAGAGCCCGTTCATGGCGCAGGTTAGCGGCTGTCAGAGCCCGTTCATGGCGCAGGTTAGCGGCTGTCAGAGCCTGTTGTTGCTGTTGCACACTCACTTGCATTAGCTGCTTCATCATCTCCTCCATGTTGCTTGTCTGTGTTTGGAGTGAAGCGGCAGCCGTCACCCAGGACATACGCAGCTGTAGCCAAGTTGATGCACACCGTTGCCCCTAGCAACCGTTTTGCCCGCTCCGCAGCACCAATTGTAGGGATCTTCCCGGGGGGGGATGGTGTGTTTGGACACAGTTCACATCAGACTTTGCTTTATAAAATAACAGCTTGGCGTTTATTTGCAGCATAAACCGTCCATAACAGTAATACAGCAGCACCGCGCTTATAGGAACCAAACAAACATAAAGCTCTTACCCGTCTGGGCGCTTACTAACAGGTTCTCTCACCGATCTGACACTTGAAAACAGGACGTCTTTCGCCTGAATACCGCAGGGTGTGTATTAGCTCCAGCAGAGGCTATGTTCACAGGTTCCTCCCAAACAGACACCCAGGCTGATCCCTCCTGGCTGAGAGCGACCACCTGCAGCCTCTGCAGAGCATTTACCCTCTCAGGCAGATTAGGGTCAGAGCTCACCTGATCCCAACACCTGAACTGGATCGGGGGGAGGGAATGGTGAGTCCCACTGCCAAACCTACCTGCCATTCCATGTAACATCCAGGCCCGGCAATAATAATAGCTCAGCAGCAGAACACTGCTGAGCGACAGATCCCTCCTGGACTCACCATCTGACGCTGTGTAGTAACCAAGAGATGTACACCCCCTCGAACATTTCTCCCGTGACATGTCCACAATATATATATATATTGTAAGGGATTAGGTAGCAGGAAAGGGTCTCCTGGGGTAGACAGGCGCTCTGGCAGGCACACATGCAGGAGTCAGTCCACACAGAGGTTCGGTATAACTGACCGCAGCCGGTTTTATTTCTCAGGTTGTAGTAAAATCAAACAGCAAAATAAAACCCTCTGCCTGTCCGGCTCTAAGTAACCATACAGGCTCCGGCCTAGTACCTGGCACCAACAAAACACAATAGCACAGTCCATACAACCTGATGCAGTGTTAGTGCCGGCCTCTCACAGACACTCGGCCGCAGCTCTTTTCCCAGGGAGAGAGAGATGTGAGCACCGAGCAGACTGTTATACGGACATCACACCTGAGTCCTGATTACTCGGCCCCAGAGGTCTAAGACCCGGACTGTCAGCTGTGGCCTGGACATCAGCCGCCATTACCAGACCTACTGCATATACATATATACCAGGCTGCACACCAGACCTACTGCATATACATATATACCAGGCTGCACACCAGACCTACTGCATACATTCTGCATATACATATATATACCAGGCTGCACACCAGACCTACTGCATATACATATATACCAGGCTGCACACCAGACCTACTGCATATACATATATACCAGGCTGCACACCAGACCTACTGCATACATTCTGCATATACATATATACCAGGCTGCACACCAGACCTACTGCATACATTCTGCATATACATATATATACCAGGCTGCACACCAGACCTACTGCATATACATATATACCAGGCTGCACACCAGACCTACAGCATATACATATATACCAGGCTGCACACCAGACCTACTGCATACATTCTGCATATACATATATACCAGGCTGCACACCAGACCTACTGCATATACATATATACCAGGCTGCACACCAGACCTACTGCATATACATGTATACCAGGCTGCACACCAGACCTACTGCATACATTCTGCATATACATATATACCAGGCCGCACACCAGACCTACTGCATACATTCTGCATATACATATATACCAGGCTGCACACCAGACCTACTGCATATACATATATACCAGGCTGCACACCAGACCTACTGCATACATTCTGCATATACATATATACCAGGCCGCACACCAGACCTACTGCATACATTCCGCATATACATATATACCAGGCTGCACACCAGACCTACTGCATACATTCTGCATATACATATATACCAGGCTGCACACCAGACCTACTGCATATACATATATACCAGGCCGCACACCAGACCTACTGCATATACATATATACCAGGCTGCACACCAGACCTACTGCATACATTCTGCATATACATATATACCAGGCCGCACACCAGACCTACTGCATACATTCTGCATATACATATATACCAGGCTGCACACCAGACCTACTGCATACATTCTGCATATACATATATACCAGGCTGCACACCAGACCTACTGCATATACATATATACCAGGCCGCACACCAGACCTACTGCATATACATATAAACCAGGCTGCACACCAGACCTACTGCATACATTCTGCATATACATATATACCAGGCCGCACACCAGACCTACTGCATACATTCTGCATATACATATATACCAGGCTGCACACCAGACCTACTGCATATACATATATACCAGGCTGCACACCAGACCTACTGCATACATTCTGCTTATACATATATACCAGGCTGCACACCAGACCTACTGCATATACATATATACCAGGCTGCACACCAGACCTATTGCATATACATATATACCAGGCCGCACACCAGACCTACTGCATACATTCTGCATATACATGTATACCAGGCTGCACACCAGACCTATTGCATACATTCTGCATATACATATATACCAGGCTGCACACCAGACCTACAGCATATACATATATACCAGGCTGCACACCAGACCTACTGCATACATTCTGCATATACATATATACCAGGCTGCACACCAGACCTACTGCATACATTCTGCATATACATATATACCAGGCTGCACACCAGACCTACTGCATACATTCTGCATATACATATATACCAGGCTGCACACCAGACCTACTGCATATACATATATACCAGGCTGCACACCAGACCTACTGCATATACATATATACCAGGCTGCACACCAGACCTACTGCATACATTCTGCATATACATATATACTAGGCTGCACACCAGACCTACTGCTTACATTCTGCATATACATATATACCAGGCCGCACACCAGACCTACTGCATACATTCTGCATATACATATATACCAGGCTGCACACCAGACCTACTGCATACATTCTGCATATACATATATACCAGGCTGCACACCGGACCTACTGCATACATTCTGCATATACATATATACTAGGCTGCACACCAGACCTACTGCATACATTCTGCATATACATATATACCAGGCTGCACACCGGACCTACTGCATACATTCTGCATATACATATATACCAGGCTGCACACCAGACCTACTGCATATACATTCTGCATATACATATATACCAGGCTGCACACCGGACCTACTGCATATACATATATACCAGGCTGCACACCAGACCTACTGCATACATTCTGCTTATACATATATACCAGGCTGCACACCAGACCTACTGCATATACATATATACCAGGCTGCACACCAGACCTATTGCATATACATATATACCAGGCTGCACACCAGACCTACTGCATACATTCTGCATATACATATATACTAGGCTGCACACCAGACCTACTGCTTACATTCTGCATATACATATATATACCAGGCTGCACACCAGACCTACTGCATATACATATATACCAGGCTGCACACCAGACCTACTGCATACATTCTGCATATACATATATACCAGGCTGCACACCAGACCTACTGCATACATTCTGCATATACATATATACCAGGCTGCACACCAGACCTACAGCATATACATATATACCAGGCTGCACACCAGACCTACTGCATACATTCTGCATATACATATATACTAGGCTGCACACCAGACCTACTGCATATACATATATACTAGGCTGCACACCAGACCTACTGCATATACATATATACTAGGCTGCACACCAGACCTACTGCTTACATTCTGCATATACATATATACCAGGCTGCACACCAGACCTACTGCATATACATTCTGCATATACATATATACCAGGCTGCACACCAGACCTACTGCATACATTCTGCATATACATGTATACCAGGCTGCACACCAGACCTACTGCATACATTCTGCATATACATATATACCAGGCTGCACACCAGACCTACTGCATATACATATATACCAGGCTGCACACCAGACCTACTGCATACATTCTGCATATACATATATACCAGGCTGCACACCAGACCTACTGCATATACATATATACCAGGCTGCACACCAGACCTACTGCATACATTCTGCATATACATATATACCAGGCTACACACCAGACCTACTGCATACATTCTGCATATACATATATACCAGGCTGCACACCAGACCTACTGCATACATTCTGCATATACATATATCCCAGGCTGCACACCAGACCTACTGCATATACATATATACCAGGCTGCACACCAGACCTACTGCATATACATATATACCAGGCTGCACACCAGACCTACTGCATATACATATATACCAGGCTGCACACCAGACCTACTGCATACATTCTGCATATACATGTATACCAGGCTGCACACCAGACCTACTGCATACATTCTGCATATACATATATACCAGGCTGCACACCAGACCTACTGCATACATTCTGCATATACATATATACCAGGCTGCACACCAGACCTACTGCATATACATATATACCAGGCTGCACACCAGACCTACTGCATACATTCTGCATATACATATATACCAGGCTGCACACCAGACCTACTGCATATACATTCTGCATATACATATATACCAGGCTGCACACCAGACCTACTGCATACATTCTGCATATACATATATATCAGGCTGCACACCAGACCTACTGCATACATTCTGCATATACATATATACCAGGCTGCACACCAGACCTACTGCATACATTCTGCATATACATATATACCAGGCTGCACACCAGACCTACTGCATATACATATATACCAGGCTGCACACCAGACCTACTGCATACATTCTGCATATACATATATACCAGGCTGCACACCAGACCTACTGCATATACATTCTGCATATACATATATACCAGGCTGCACACCAGACCTACTGCATATACATATATACCAGGCTGCACACCAGACCTACTGCATACATTCTGCATATACATATATACCAGGCTGCACACCAGACCTACTGCATACATTCTGCATATACATATATACCAGGCTGCACACCAGACCTACTGCATACATTCTGCATATACATATATACCAGGCTGCACACCGGACCTACTGCATATACATATATACCAGGCCGCACACCAGACCTACTGCATACATTCTGCATATACATATATACCAGGCTGCACACCAGACCTACTGCATATACATATATACCAGGCTGCACACCAGACCTACTGCATACATTCCGCATATACATATATACCAGGCTGCACACCAGACCTACTGCATATACATATATACCAGGCTGCACACCAGACCTACTGCATACATTCTGCATATACATATATACCAGGCTGCACACCAGACCTTCTGCATATACATATATACCAGGCTGCACACCAGACCTACTGCGTACATTCTGCATATATATATATACCAGGCTGCACACCAGACCTACTGCATACATTCTGCATATACATATATACCAGGCTACACACCAGACCTACTGCATATACATATATACCAGGCTGCACACCAGACCTACTGCATACATTCTGCATATACATATATACCAGGCTGCACACCAGACCTACTGCATATACATATATACCAGGCTGCACACCAGACCTACTGCATATACATATATACCAGGCTGCACACCAGACCTACTGCATACATTCTGCATATACATATATACTAGGCTGCACACCAGACCTACTGCTTACATTCTGCATATACATATATACCAGGCTGCACACCAGACCTACTGCTTACATTCTGCATATACATATATACCAGGCTGCACACCAGACCTACTGCATATACATTCTGCATATACATATATACCAGGCTGCACACCAGACCTACTGCATACATTCTGCATATACATATATACTAGGCTGCACACCAGACCTACTGCTTACATTCTGCATATACATATATACCAGGCTGCACACCAGACCTACTGCATACATTCTGCATATACATATATACCAGGCTGCACACCAGACCTACAGCATATACATATATACCAGGCTGCACACCAGACCTATTGCATACATTCTGCATATACATATATACCAGGCTGCACACCAGACCTACAGCATATACATATATACCAGGCTGCACACCAGACCTACTGCATACATTCTGCATATACATATATACCAGGCTGCACACCAGACCTACAGCATATACATATATACCAGGCTGCACACCAGACCTACTGCATACATTCTGCATATACATATATACTAGGCTGCACACCAGACCTACTGCTTACATTCTGCATATACATATATACCAGGCTGCACACCAGACCTACTGCATACATTCTGCATATACATATATACCAGGCCGCACACCAGACCTACTGCATACATTCTGCATATACATATATACCAGGCTGCACACCGGACCTACTGCATACATTCTGCATATACATGTATACCAGGCTGCACACCAGACCTACTGCATACATTCTGCATATACATATATCCCAGGCTGCACACCAGACCTACTGCATATACATTCTGCATATACATATATACCAGGCTGCACACCGGACCTACTGCATATACATATATACCAGGCTGCACACCAGACCTATTGCATATACATATATACCAGGCTGCACACCAGACCTACTGCATACATTCTGCATATACATATATCCCAGGCTGCACACCAGACCTACTGCATATACATTCTGCATATACATATATACCAGGCTGCACACCGGACCTACTGCATATACATATATACCAGGCTGCACACCAGACCTACTGCATACATTCTGCTTATACATATATACCAGGCTGCACACCAGACCTACTGCATATTACATAATACCAGGCTGCACACCAGACCTATTGCATATACCTATATACCAGGCTGCACACCAGACCTACTGCATACATCTGCTATATTACATATATATACCAGGCTGCCACACCAGACCTACTGCATACATTCTGCATATACATATATACTAGGCTGCACACCAGACCCTACTGCATTTATACATATATTACCAGGCCGCACCACCAGACCTACTGCATATACATATATACCAGGCTGCACACCAGACCTACTGCATACATTCTGCATATACATATATACCAGGCTGCACACCAGACCTACTGCATATACATATATACCAGGCTGCACACCAGACCTACTGCTTACATTCTGCATATATATATATATATATATACATATATACCAGGCTACACACCAGACCTACTGCTTACATTCTGCATATACATATATATACCAGGCTGCACACCAGACCTATTGCATACATTCTGCATATACATATATACCAGGCTGCACACCGGACCTACTGCATACATTCTGCATATACATATATACCAGGCTGCACACCAGACCTACTGCATATACATATATACCAGGCTGCACACCAGACCTACTGCATACATTCTGCATATACATATATACCAGGCCGCACACCAGACCTACTGCATACATTCTGCATATACATATATACCAGGCTGCACACCAGACCTACTGCATACATTCTGCATATACATATATACCAGGCCGCACACCAGACCTACTGCTTACATTCTGCATATACATATATACCAGGCTGCACACCAGACCTACTGCATACATTCTGCATATACATATATACCAGGCTGCACACCAGACCTACTGCATATACATATATACCAGGCTGCACACCAGACCTACAGCATATACATATATACCAGGCTGCACACCGGACCTACTGCATACATTCTGCATATACATATATACCAGGCTGCACACCAGACCTACAGCATATACATATATACCAGGCTGCACACCAGACCTACAGCATACATTCTGCATATACATATATACCAGGCTGCACACCGGACCTACTGCATACATTCTGCATATACATATATACCAGGCTGCCACACCAGACCTACAGCATATACATATATGCAGGCTGCACACCAGACCTACTGCATATACATATATACCAGGCTGCACACCAGACCTACTGCATATACATTCTGCATATACATATATACCAGGCTGCACACCGGACCTACTGCATATACATATATACCAGGCTGCACACCAGACCTACTGCTTACATTCTGCATATACATATATACTAGGCTGCACACCAGACCTACTGCTTACATTCTGCATATACATATATATACCAGGCTGCACACCAGACCTATTGCATACATTCTGCATATACATATATACCAGCCTGCACACCAGACCTACTGCATATACATATATACCAGGCTGCACACCAGACCTACTGCATACATTCTGCATATACATATATACCAGGCTACACACCAGACCTACTGCATACATTCTGCATATACATATATACCAGGCTGCACACCAGACCTACTGCATACATTCTGCATATACATATATACCAGGCTGCACACCAGACCTACTGCATATACATATATACCAGGCCGCACACCAGACCTACTGCATACATTCTGCTTATACATATATACCAGGCTGCACACCAGACCTACTGCATACATTCTGCATATACATATATACCTGGCTGCACACCAGACCTACAGCATATACATATATACCAGGCTGCACACCAGACCTACTGCATACATCTGCATATACATATATACTAGGCTGCACACCAGGACCTACTGCATACATTCTGCATATACATATATACCAGGCTGCACACCAGACCTACTGCATCTACATTCTGCATATACATATATACCAGGCCTGCACACCAGACCTACTGCATACATTCTGCATATACATGTATACCAGGCTGCACACCAGACCTACTGCATACATTCTGCATATACATATATACCAGGCTGCACACCAGACCTACAGCATATACATATATACCAGGCTGCACACCAGACCTACTGCATACATTCTGCATTACATATATACCAGGCTGCACCCAGACCTACTGCATATACATATCTACCAGGCTGCACACCAGACTACTACTGCATACATTCTGCATATACATATATACCAGGCTACACACCAGACCTACTGATACATTCCTGCAATAACATATATACCAGGCTGCACACCAGACCCTACTGCATACATTCTGCATATACCTATATCCCAGGCTGCCACACCAGACCTACTGCATACATTCTGCATATACATATATACCAGGCTGCACACCAGACCTACTGCTATAAATCTATACCAGGCTGCACCACCAGACCTACTGCATACATTCTGCACTATACATATATACCAGGCTGCGCACACCAGACCTATCTGATACATTCGCATATACATAATATACCAGGCTGCACACCAGACCTACTGCATACATTCTGCATATACATATATACCAGGCCCGCACACCAGACCTACTGCATACATTCTGCATATACATATATACCAGGCTGCACACCAGACTCTACTGCATACATTCTGCATATACATATATATCAGGCTTCACACCAGACCTACTGCATACATTCTGCATATACATCTATACCAGGCTGCACACCAGACCTACTGCATACATTCTGCATATACATATATACCAGGCTGCACACCAGACCTACTGCATATACCTATATACCAGGCTGCACACCAGACCTACTGCATACATTCTGCATATACATATATCCCAGGCTTGCACACCAGACCTACTGCATACATTCTGCATATACATATATACCAGGCTGCACACCAGACCTACTGCATATACATTCTGCATATACATATATACCAGGCTGGCACACCAGACCTACTGCATATACATATATCCAGGCTGCACACCAGACCCTACTGCATACATTCTGCATATACATATATACCAGGCTGCACACCAGACCTACTGCATTACATTCTGCATATACAATATACCAGGCTGCACACCAGACTACTGCATATACATATATACCAGGCTGCACCACCAGACCTACTGCATACATTCTGCATATACCTATTATACCAGGCTGCACACCAGACCTACTGCATACAATTCTGCATATACATATATACCAGGCGCACACCAGACCTATTGCATAAAATTCTGCATTATACATATATACCAGGCTGCACACCAGACCTACTGCATATACATATATACCAGGCTGCACACCAGGACCCTACGCATACATTCTGCATATACATATATACTAGGCTGCACACCAGACCCTACTGCTTACATTCTGCTATATACATATATACAGGCTACACACAGACCTACTGCATACATTCTGCATATACCATATTCTACCAGGCTGCACACCAGACCTACTGCATACATTCTGCATATACATAATACCAGGCTGCACACCAGACCTACTGCATCTACATATACCAGGCTGCACACCAGACCTACTGCATATACATTCTGCCTTATACATATATACCAGGCTGCACACAGGCCTACTGCATACATCTGCATATACATATATACCAGGCTGCACACCCAGACCTACTGCATACATTCTGCATATACATATATACCAGGCCGCACACCAGACCTACTGCATACATTCTGCATCTACATATATACAGGCCGCACACCAGACCTACTGAATACATTCTGCATATACATATATACCAGGGCTGCACCCAGACCTACTGCATACATTCTGCATATACATATATACCAGGCTGCACACCAGACCTACTGCATACCATTCTGCATATACATATATACCAGGCTGCACACCAGATCCTACTGCATACATTCTGCATATACATATATACCAGGCCGCACACCAGACCTACTGCATACATTCTGCATATACATATATACCAGGCTGCACACCAGACTACTGCATACATTCCGCATATATACATATATACCAGGCTGCACACCAGACCCTACTGCATATACATATATACCAGGCTGCACACCAGAACACTACTGCATACATTCTGCATATATATATATATATATACATATATACCCAGGCTACACAACCAGACCTACTGCATATACATATATACCAGGCTGCACACCAGACCTACTGCATACATTCCTGCATATACATATATACTAGGCTGCACACCAGAACCTACTGCTTACATTCTGCATATACATATATATACCAGGCTGCACCACCAGACCCTACTGCATATACATATATACCAGGCTGCACACCAGACCTACTGCCATACATTCTGCACTATACATATATACTAGGCTGCACACCAGACCTACTGCATACATCTGCAATAATATTTATACTAGGCTGCACACCAGACCTACTGCATACATTCTGCATATACACATATACCAGGGCTGCACAACAGAACTACTGCATACATCTGCATATACAATATATACCAGGCTGCACACCAGACCTACAGCAATACATACTAATACCAGGCTGCACACCAGACCTATTGCATACATTCTGCATATACATATATACCAGGCTGCACACCAGACCTACAGCACTATACATATATACCAGGCTGCACACCAGACCTACGCATACATCTGCATTTACATATATACTAGGCTGCACACCAGACCTACTGCATACATTCTGCATATACATATATACCATGCTGCACACCAGACCTACTGCATACATTCTGCATATACATATATACCAGGCTGCACACCAGACCTACGAGCATATACATATATACCAGGCTGCACACCAGACCTATGCATACATTCTGAATATACATATATACTAGGCTTCACACCAGACTACTTGCTTACATTCTGCATATACATATATACCAGGCTGCACACCAGACCTACTGCATTACATTCTGCATATACATATATACAGGCCGCACACCAGACCTACTGCATACATTCTGGAATATACATATATACCAGGCTGCACCACCGGACCACTGCATACATTCTGCATTATACATATACCAGGCTGCACACCAGACCTACTGCATATACATTCGCATATACATATCATACCAGGCTGCACACCGGACCTACTGCATATACATATATACCAGGCTGCACACCAGACCTACTGAATATACATTCTGCTTTATACAATATACCAGGCTGCACACCAGACCTACTGCATATACATATATACCAGGCTGCACACCAGACCTATTGCATATACATATATACCAGCTGCACACCAGACCTACTGCATATACATTCTGCATTAACATATATACCAGGCTGCACCACCGGACCTACTGCATATACATATATACCAGGCTGCACACCAGACCTACTGCATACATTCTGCTTATACATATATACCAGGCTGCACACCAGACCTACTGCATATACATATATACCAGGCTGCACACCAGACCTATTGCATATACATATATACCAGGCTGCACACCAGACCTACTGCATACATTCTGCATATACATATATATACCAGGCTGCACACCAGACCTACTGCATACATTCTGCATATACATATATACTAGGCTGCACACCAGACCTACTGCTTACATTCTGCATATACATATATATACCAGGCTGCACACCAGACCTATTGCATACATTCTGCATATACATATATACCAGGCTGCACACCAGACCTACAGCATATACATATATACCAGGCTGTACACCAGACCTACTGCATACATTCTGCATATACATATATACTAGGCTGCACACCAGACCTACTGCATATACATTCTGCATATACATATATACCAGGCTGCACACCAGACCTACTGCATACATTCTGCATATACATGTATACCAGGCTGCACACCAGACCTACTGCATACATTCTGCATATACATATATCCCAGGCTGCACACCAGACCTACTGCATACATTCTGCATATACATATATACCAGGCTGCACACCAGACCTACTGCATATACATATATACCAGGCTGCACACCAGACCTACTGCATACATTCTGCATATACATATATACCAGGCTGCACACCAGACCTACTGCATATACATTCTGCATATACATATATACCAGGCTGCACACCAGACCTACTGCATATACATATATACCAGGCTGCACACCAGACCTACTGCATATACATATATACCAGGCTGCACACCAGACCTACTGCATACATTCTGCATATACATATATACCAGGCTGCACACCAGACCTACTGCATACATTCTGCATATACATATATCCCAGGCTGCACACCAGACCTACTGCATACATTCTGCATATACATATATACCAGGCTGCACACCAGACCTACTGCATATACATATATACCAGGCTGCACACCAGACCTACTGCATACATTCTGCATATACATATATACCAGGCTGCACACCAGACCTACTGCATATACATTCTGCATATACATATATACCAGGCTGCACACCAGACCTACTGCATATACATATATACCAGGCAATGCACACGCCGAGGACCTACTGCATATACATATATACCAGGCTGCACACCAGACCTACTGACATATACATATATACCAGGCTGCACACCAGACCTACTGCATATACATATATACCAGCTGCACACCAGACCTACTGCATATACATATATACCAGGCTGCACACCAGACCTACTGCATATACAATATATACCTAGGCTACACACCCAGACACTACTGCATATACATATATACCAGGCTGCACACCAGACCTACTGCACTACATTCTGCATATACAGATATACCCAGGCTGCCACACAGACCTACTGCTTCCATTCTGCATATACATATATACCAGGCTGCACACCAGACTACTGCATACATTCTGCATTATACATATATACCAGGCTGCACACCAGACCTACAGCATATACATATATACCAGGCTGCACACCAGACCTATTGCATACATTCTGCATATACATATATACCAGGCTGCACACCAGACCTACTGCATACATTCTGCATATACATATATACTAGGCTGCACACCAGACCTACTGCTTACATTCTGCATATACATATATACCAGGCTGCACACCAGACCTACTGCATACATTCTGCATATACATATATACCAGGCCGCACACCAGACCTACTGCATACATTCTGCATATACATATATACCAGGCTGCACACCGGACCTACTGCATACATTCTGCATATACATATATACCAGGCTGCACACCAGACCTACTGCATATACATTCTGCATATACATATATACCAGGCTGCACACCGGACCTACTGCATATACATATATACCAGGCTGCACACCAGACCTACTGCATACATTCTGCTTATACATATATACCAGGCTGCACACCAGACCTACTGCATATACATATATACCAGGCTGCACACCAGACCTATTGCATATACATATATACCAGGCTGCACACCAGACCTATTGCATACATTCTGCATATACATATATATACCAGGCTGCACACCAGACCTATTGCATACATTCTGCATATACATATATACCAGGCTGCACACCAGACCTACAGCATATACATATATACCAGGCTGCACACCAGACCTACTGCATACATTCTGCATATACATATATACTAGGCTGCACACCAGACCTACTGCTTACATTCTGCATATACATATATACCAGGCTGCACACCAGACCTACTGCATACATTCTGCATATACATATATACCAGGCCGCACACCAGACCTACTGCATACATTCTGCATATACATATATACCAGGCTGCACACCGGACCTACTGCATACATTCTGCATATACATATATACCAGGCTGCACACCAGACCTACTGCATATACATTCTGCATATACATATATACCAGGCTGCACACCGGACCTACTGCATATACATATATACCAGGCTGCACACCAGACCTACTGCATACATTCTGCTTATACATATATACCAGGCTGCACACCAGACCTACTGCATATACATATATACCAGGCTGCACACCAGACCTATTGCATATACATATATACCAGGCTGCACACCAGACCTATTGCATACATTCTGCATATACATATATATACCAGGCTGCACACCAGACCTATTGCATACATTCTGCATATACATATATACCAGGCTGCACACCAGACCTACAGCATATACATATATACCAGGCTGCACACCAGACCTACTGCATACATTCTGCATATACATATATACTAGGCTGCACACCAGACCTACTGCTTACATTCTGCATATACATATATACCAGGCTGCACACCAGACCTACTGCATATACATTCTGCATATACATATATACCAGGCTGCACACCAGACCTACTGCATACATTCTGCATATACATGTATACCAGGCTGCACACCAGACCTACTGCATACATTCTGCATATACATATATACCAGGCTGCACACCAGACCTACTGCATACATTCTGCATATACATATATCCCAGGCTGCACACCAGACCTACTGCATACATTCTGCATATACATATATCCCAGGCTGCACACCAGACCTACTGCATATACATATATACCAGGCTGCACACCAGACCTACTGCATACATTCTGCATATACATATATACCAGGCTGCACACCAGACCTACTGCATATACATTCTGCATATACATATATACCAGGCTGCACACCAGACCTACTGCATATACATATATACCAGGCTGCACACCAGACCTACTGCATACATTCTGCTTATACATATATACTAGGCTGCACACCAGACCTACTGCTTACATTCTGCATATACATATATACCAGGCTGCACACCAGACCTACTGCATATACATTCTGCATATACATATATACCAGGCTGCACACCAGACCTACTGCATATACATATATACCAGGCTGCACACCAGACCTACAGCATACATTCTGCATATACATATATCCCAGGCTGCACACCAGACCTACTGCATATACATATATACCAGGCTGCACACCAGACCTACTGCATATACATATATACCAGGCTGCACACCAGACCTACTGCATACATTCTGCTTATACATATATACTAGGCTGCACACCAGACCTACTGCTTACATTCTGCATATACATATATACCAGGCTGCACACCAGACCTACTGCATATACATTCTGCATATACATATATACCAGGCTGCACACCAGACCTACTGCATACATTCTGCATATACATGTATACCAGGCTGCACACCAGACCTACTGCATACATTCTGCATATACATATATACCAGGCTGCACACCAGACCTACTGCATACATTCTGCATATACATATATCCCAGGCTGCACACCAGACCTACTGCATACATTCTGCATATACATATATACCAGGCTGCACACCAGACCTACTGCATATACATATATACCAGGCTGCACACCAGACCTACTGCATACATTCTGCATATACATATATACCAGGCTGCACACCAGACCTACTGCATACATTCTGCATATACATATATACCAGGCTGCACACCAGACCTACTGCATACATTCTGCATATACATATATACCAGGCTGCACACCAGACCTACTGCATATACATTCTGCATATACATATATACCAGGCTGCACACCAGACCTACTGCATATACATATATACCAGGCTGCACACCAGACCTACTGCATATACATATATACCAGGCCGCACACCAGACCTACTGCATATACATATATACCAGGCTGCACACCAGACCTACTGCATATACATTCTGCATATACATATATACCAGGCTGCACACCAGACCTACTGCATATACATATATACCAGGCTGCACACCAGACCTACTGCATATACATATATACCAGGCCGCACACCAGACCTACTGCATACATTCTGCATATACATATATACCAGGCTGCACACCAGACCTACTGCATACATTCTGCATATACATATATATCAGGCTGCACACCAGACCTACTGCATACATTCTGCATATACATATATACCAGGCTGCACACCAGACCTACTGCATATACATATATACCAGGCGGCACACCAGACCTACTGCCTACATTCTGCACTTGATACATATATACCAGGCTGTACAACCAGTACCATACTGCATATACATATATACCAGGCTGCACACCAGACCTACTGCATACATTCCGCATATACATATATACCAGGCTGCACACCGGACCTACTGCATACATTCTGCATATACCACAGCTAATTCCCACAATATATACCAGGCTGCACACCAGACCTACTGCATACATTCTGCATATACATATATATCAGGCTGCACACCAGACCTACTGCATACATTCTGCATATACATATATCCCAGGCTGCACACCAGACCTACTGCATACATTCTGCATATACATATAGTACCAGCTGCACACCAGACCTACTGCATATACATATATACCAGGCTGCACACCAGACCTACTGCATACATTCTGCATATACATATATACCAGGCTGCACACCAGACCTACTGCATAACATTCTGCATATACATATATACAGGCTGCACACAAGACCTACTGCATAAATTCTGCATATACATATATACCAGGCTGCACACCAGACCTACTGCATACATTCTGCTATACATATATACCAGGCTGCACACCAGACCTACTGCATACATTCTGCATATACATATATACCAGGCTGCACACCAGACCTACTGCATCTACATATATACCAGGCTGCACACCAGACCTACTGCATACATTCTGCATATCATATATACCAGGACCGCACACCAGACCTACTGCATATACATATCTACCAGCTGCACACCAGACCTACTGCCTACATTCGCATTACATATATACCAGGCTGCACACCAGACCTACTGCATACATTCTGCATAATTACATATATACCAGGCTGCACACCAGACCTACTGCATACATTCTGCATATACATATATACCAGGCTGCACACCAGACCTACTGCATCCATTCAGCATATACATATATACCAGGCTGCACACCAGACCTACTGCATACATTCCGCATATACATATATACCAGGCTGCACACCAGACCTACTGCATACATTCTGCATATACATATATACCAGGCTGCACACCAGACCTACTGCGTACATTCTGCATATATATATATATATACATATATACCAGGCTACACACCAGACCTACTGCATATACATATATACCAGGCTGCACACCAGACCTACTGCATACATTCTGCATATACATATATACCAGGCTGCACACCAGTCCTACTGCATACATTCTGCATATACATATATACCAGGCTGCACACCAGACCTACTGCATACATTCTACATATACATATATACCAGGCTGCACACCAGACCTACTGCATATACATATATACCAGGCCGCACACCAGACCTACTGCATATACATATATACCAGGCTGCACACCAGACCTACTGCATACATTCTGCATATACATATATACCAGGCTGCACACCAGACCTACTGCATACATTCTGCATATACATATATACCAGGCTGCACACCAGACCTACTGCATATACATATATACCAGGCTGCACACCAGACCTACTGCGTACATTCTGCATATATATATATACATATATACCAGGCTGCACACCAGACCTACTGTATACATTCCACATATACATATATACCAGGCTACACACCAGACCTACTGCATACATTCTACATATACATATATACCAGGCTGCACACCAGACCTACTGCATACATTCTGCATATACATATATACCAGGCTGCACACCAGGCCTACTGCATATACATATATACCAGGCTGCACACCAGACCTACTGCATACATTCTGCATATACATATATACCAGGCTGCACACCAGACCTACTGCATATACATATATACCAGGCTGCACACCAGACCTACTGCATACATTCTGCATATACATATATACCAGGCTGCACACCAGGCCTACTGCATACATTCTGCATATACATATATACCAGGCTGCACACCAGGCCTACTGCATACATTCTGCATATACATATATACCAGGCTACACACCAGACCTACTGCATATACATATATACCAGGCTGCACACCAGACCTACTGCATACATTCTGCATATACATATATACCAGGCTGCACACCAGACCTACTGCATACATTCTGCATATACATATATACCAGGCTGCACACCAGACCTACTGCATACATTCTGCATATATATATATACCAGGCTGCACACCAGACCTACTGCATACATTCTGCATATACATATATACCAGGCTGCACACCAGACCTACTGCATATACATATATACCAGGCTGCACACCAGACCTACTGCATACATTCTGCATATACATATATACCAGCAGGGCCGGACTGGGGCTGAAAAGCAGCCCTAGCACACAAACCCCACCAGCCCACATATATATTCCCCACACAACTATTGCACTCAGTTGAGCAGAATTTTTTTTAGCTTTACTACTGTCACATTATTTTCTTACATATGTAAAGTATTACTCCCTGCAGACTATAGAAGAGTATACAGCAGTGATATCCCATAGCAGGTGTACACAGATGCTGAGAGTATACAGCAGTGGTCAGACAGTCACAGGTAGAATACAGAGCCATTACAGAGGATCTTTCCCCACTCCTGTCATTGTGCTGTTCCCCTATCCGACGCCTAAATAAATTATCTCAGACTGCTGACTAAATGGAGTTCACAGACGCTGAAATAAATTCATAACCTGGACCCCAAAAAAATGTATGACACAGGCCTAAAATGCATACTCCAACATGTAACTTCACACCCCAGGCCACATTAACTTATACTGCAAACACCAAAGGAAACACAGATCCAAGACTGCCTCTCCCCACACAGCTCAATCCCCTCAACCTCCAATCTCTCGAGTGCACCCCCTCTGTACTCCTCCATTCTCTATAGTGTGCACCCCCTCCGTACTCCTCCATTCTCTATAGTGTGCACCACCTCCGTACTCCTCCATTCTCTATAGTGTGCACCACCTCCGTACTCCTCCATTCTCTATAGTGTGCACCCCCTCCGTACTCCTCCATTCTCTATAGTGTGCACCCCCTCCGTACTCCTCCATTCTCTATAGTGTGCACCCCCTCGTACTCCTCCATTCTCTATAGTGTGCACCCCCTCCGTACTCCTCCATTCTCTATAGTGTGCACCACCTCCGTACTCCTCCATTCTCTATAGTGTGCACCCCCTCGTACTCCTCCATTCTCTATAGTGTGCACCCCCTCCGTACTCCTCCATTCTCTATAGTGTGCACCACCTCCGTACTCCTCCATTCTCTATAGTGTGCACCCCCTCGTACTCCTCCATTCTCTATAGTGTGCACCCCTCGTACTCCTCCATTCTCTATAGTGTGCACCACCTCCGTACTCCTCCATTCTCTATAGTGTGCACCCCCTCAGTACTCCTCCATTCTCTATAGTGTGCACCACCTCCGTACTCCTCCATTCTCTATAGTGTGCACCCCCTCCGTACTCCTCCATTCTCTATAGTGTGCACCCCCTCCGTACTCCTCCATTCTCTATAGTGTGCACCCCCTCCGTACTCCTCCATTCTCTATAGTGTGCACCCCCTCGTACTCCTCCATTCTCTATAGTGTGCACCCCCTCCGTACTCCTCCATTCTCTATAGTGTGCACCCCCTCCGTACTCCTCCATTCTCTATAGTGTGCACCACCTCCGTACTCCTCCATTCTCTATAGTGTGCACCCCCTCGTACTCCTCCATTCTCTATAGTGTGCACCCCCTCCGTACTCCTCCATTCTCTATAGTGTGCACCACCTCCGTACTCCTCCATTCTCTATAGTGTGCACCCCCTCGTACTCCTCCATTCTCTATAGTGTGCACCCCCTCGTACTCCTCCATTCTCTATAGTGTGCACCACCTCCGTACTCCTCCATTCTCTATAGTGTGCACCCCCTCGTACTCCTCCATTCTCTATAGTGTGCACCCCCTCGTACTCCTCCATTCTCTATAGTGTGCACCACCTCCGTACTCCTCCATTCTCTATAGTGTGCGCCCCCTCCGTACTCCTCCATTCTCTATAGTGTGCACCACCTCCGTACTCCTCCATTCTCTATAGTGTGCACCTCCTCCGTACTCCTCCATTCTCTATAGTGTGCACCACCTCCGTACTCCTCCATTCTCTATAGTGTGCACCCCCTCGTACTCCTCCATTCTCTATAGTGTACACCCCTCCGTACTCCTCCATTCTCTATAGTGTGCACCCCCTCTGTACTCCTCCATTCTCTATAGTGTGCACCACCTCCGTACTCCTCCATTCTCTATAGTGTGCACCCCCTCCGTACTCCTCCATTCTCTATAGTGTGCACCCCCTCGTACTCCTCCATTCTCTATAGTGTACACCCCTCCGTACTCCTCCATTCTCTATAGTGTGCACCCCCTCGTACTCCTCCATTCTCTATAGTGTGCACCCCCTCGTACTCCTCCATTCTCTATAGTGTGCACCCCCTCGTACTCCTCCATTCTCTATAGTGTGCACCACCTCCGTACTCCTCCATTCTCTATAGTGTGCACCCCCTCTGTACTCCTCCATTCTCTATAGTGTGCACCACCTCCGTACTCCTCCATTCTCTATAGTGTGCACCCCCTCGTACTCCTCCATTCTCTATAGTGTGCACCACCTCCGTACTCCTCCATTCTCTATAGTGTGCACCACCTCCGTACTCCTCCATTCTCTATAGTGTGCACCCCCTCCGTACTCCTCCATTCTCTATAGTGTGCACCACCTCCGTACTCCTCCATTCTCTATAGTGTGCACCACCTCGTACTCCTCCATTCTCTATAGTGTGCACCACCTCCGTACTCCTCCATTCTCTATAGTGTGCACCCCCTCTGTACTCCTCCATTCTCTATAGTGTGCACCACCTCCTTACTCCTCCATTCTCTATAGTGTGCACCTCCTCCGTACTCCTCCATTCTCTATAGTGTGCACCACCTCCGTACTCCTCCATTCTCTATAGTGTGCACCTCCTCCGTACTCCTCCATTCTCTATAGTGTGCACCCCCTCGTACTCCTCCATTCTCTATAGTGTGCACCTCCTCCGTACTCCTCCATTCTCTATAGTGTGCACCACCTCCGTACTCCTCCATTCTCTATAGTGTGCACCTCCTCCGTACTCCTCCATTCTCTATAGTGTGCACCCCCTCCGTACTCCTCCATTCTCTATAGTGTGCACCTCCTCCGTACTCCTCCATTCTCTATAGTGTGCACCCCCTCCGTACTCCTCCATTCTCTATAGTGTGCACCTCCTCCGTACTCCTCCATTCTCTATAGTGTGCACCCCCTCCGTACTCCTCCATTCTCTATAGTGTGCACCTCCTCCAGGTAACACAGAGGGGACACAACAAGAGTGACACTGCCAGGAGCCACACTGTGTGACAATGTGAGTGCGATGTGCTGCATCACCGGCTCTCACACACACCTGTCCTAGCTGATCTGCCTCTTTCTTGCACAGTAAACGCTTAGGGGAAGATTTATGAAAGGGTGTAAATATACACCTGGTGTAAACTGCCCACAGCAACCAATCACAGCTCAGCTTCCAGCTCTGGTAAAATATAAGAGGAGCTGTGATTGGTTGCTGTGGGCAGTTTACACCAGGTGTATATTTACATCCTTCTTCTATGCCCCATATTTTTCACTTCAAGTCCGATCTGTGCCCCATATATTTGATTAAAGCCCCTCTATGCTCCAATTACTAGTGTCCCCCCCACAGTGCCCCCCCAGAGAAAAAAACAAACAAACAACAACTCTCCTGTGACCCGTTCCTGCAGCTCCTCTCCCGGCAGCGCGTGTCTTTTCTCTATCAGGCATCAGTGTGACTTCTGGTGCTGCATGGTTTTGCTGATGGCTTTGTAGTCCTAGTCCTACACACTACTTACCCCACCTGACCCCTCCCCCCCTACACACACACTAGAATCCCCTGCTGTGCTCCGATATAATAATAAGGCCACCTGTGCAGTGCCCCAATAGTAATAATCCCCCCTGTGCTCTGTCCCATAGTAGTTATCCCCCCTGTGCTGTCCCCATAGTACTCCCCCTGTTCTGCACCCCCATAGTAATCCCCCCGTGCTGCACCCCCACAGTAATTCCCCCTGTGCTCTGCTCCATAATACAGCCCCCATTCCCCCCCCCCCCCCCCGCATTGCCAAATACAAACAAAGACATTATACTCACCTTATTCTGAAATACAGCGGGTCCTTCTCTCTTCTGATCTCCTCGCAGGCCGTATCCTCCCAATAAACTTGCGGTCCCGTGGGCTGTGGGTGGGCGGCACTATCGTCAGTCTGAGCATGATGTTTCGGAGGGGCGGCCGCTGACAGGGGCACACTAATTAAGATCCCCCCCCACACTTACACACTACCCTACCTGACCCCCCCCCACACACACACACACTCACACATTAGCCCACCTGACAAATCCCCCACATACGCTCACACTACCCCACCTGACACTCCACACACACTCACACACTACCCCACCTGACAAATCCCCTACACACGCTCACACTACCCCACCTGACAAATCCCCTACACACGCTCACACTACCCCACCTGACAAATCCCCCCCCACACACTCACACTATCCCACCTGACAAATCCCCCCCTCCCCTCTCCACTCCTCCACCTGACAATCCCGCCCCTGTCACCGCCTCCCCCCGCCTGTCCGAATCGGCGCTTCTGCCACCTCACCCCTCCGTGGCCCGCTCCTTCCACCGCAGCTTGTCCCGTCCTGGCCCGCTCCTTTCACCGCAGCCCGCCCCTGCTCCTGGCGTGCTCAACCAATCAATGTGGAACAGGAGCGTGGGGCCGCTGCGACTGGCTGTTGTGCATGTACAACGCGTGCGCCACAGCCAGTCGCAGCGGCCCCACGCTCCTGCTCCAAGTTGATTGGATGAGCACGCCAGGAGCAGGGGCGGGCTGCGGTGGAAGGAGCGGGCCAGGACGGGACGGGCTGCGGTGGAAGGAGCGGGCCGGGAGGAGAGGAGCTGGCTGAGCGGTGGGAGGAGCGGGCCGCATCAGTGATTTTATTTTTTTTTTTTATTGTGCAACCCGGGCGGCCCACGGACTGGTAATCTGGCCAGCCCAGCGGGCATTTGCCCGGCTTGCCAGATTACCAGTCCGGGCCTGTATACCAGGCTGCACACCGGACCTACTGCATACATTCTGCATATACATATATACCAGGCTGCACACCGGACCTACTGCATACATTCTGCATATACATATATACCAGGCTGCACACCAGACCTACTGCATATACATATATACCAGGCTGCACACCAGACCTACTGCATACATTCTGCATATACATATATACCAGGCCGCACACCAGACCTACTGCATATACATATATACCAGGCTGCACACCAGACCTACTGCATATACATATATACCAGGCTGCACACCAGACCTACTGCATACATTCTGCATATACATATATACCAGGCTGCACACCAGACCTACTGCATACATTCTGCATATACATATATACCAGGCTGCACACCAGACCTACTGCATACATTCTGCATATACATATATACCAGGCTGCACACCAGACCTACTGCATATACATATATACCAGGCCGCACACCAGACCTACTGCATACATTCTGCATATACATATATACCAGGCTGCACACCAGACCTAGTGCATATACATATATACCAGGCCGCACACCAGACCTACTGCATACATTCTGCATATACATATATACCAGGCTGCACACCAGACCTACTGCATACATTCTGCATATACATATATACCAGGCCGCACACCAGACCTACTGCATATACATATATACCAGGCTGCACACCAGACCTACTGCATATACATATATACCAGGCTGCACACCAGACCTATTGCATAAATTCTGCATATACATATATACCAGGCTGCACACCAGACCTACTGCATATACATATATACCAGGCTGCACACCAGACCTACTGCATACATTCTGCATATACATATATACCAGGCTGCACACCAGACCTACTGCATATACATATATACCAGGCTGCACACCAGACCTACTGCATACATTCTGCATATATATATATATATATATACATATATACCAGGCTACACACCAGACCTACTGCATACATTCTGCATATACATATATACCAGGCTGCACACCAGACCTACTGCATATACATATATACCAGGCTGCACACCAGACCTACTGCATACATTCTGCATATACATATATACCAGGCTTCACACCAGACCTACTGCATATACATATATACCAGGCTGCACACCAAACCTACTGCATACATTCTGCATATACATATATACCAGGCTGCACACCAGACCTACTGCATATACATATATACCAGGCTGCACACCAGACCTACTGCATATACATATATACCAGGCCGCACACCAGACCTACTGCATACATTCTGCATATACATATATACCAGGCTGCACACCAGACCTACTGCATACATTCTGCATATACATATATACACGGCTGCACACCAGACCTACTGCATACATTCTGCATATACATATATACCAGGCTGCACACCAGACCTACTGCATACATTCTGCATATACATATATACCAGGCTGCACACCAGACCTACTGCATACATTCTGCATATACATATATACCAGGCTGCACACCAGACCTACTGCATATACATATATACCTGGCTGCACACCAGACCTACTGCATATACATATATACCTGGCTGCACACCAGACCTACTGCATACATTCTGCATATACATATATACCAGGCTGCACACCAGACCTACTGCATATACATATATACCAGGCTGCACACCAGACCTACTGCATATACATATATACCTGGCTGCACACCAGACCTACTGCATACATTCTGCATATACATATATACCAGGCTGCACACCAGACCTACTGCATACATTCTGCATATACATATATACCAGGCTGCACACCAGACCTACTGCATACATTCTGCATATACATATATACCAGGCTGCACACCAGACCTACTGCATATACATATATACCAGGCTGCACACCAGACCTACTGCATATACATTCTGCATATACATATATACCAGGCTGCACACCAGACCTACTGCATATACATATATACCAGGCTGCACACCAGACCTACTGCATACATTCTGCATATACATATATACCAGGCTGCACACCAGACCTACTGCATATACATATATACCAGGCTGCACACCAGACCTACTGCATTACATTCTGCATATACATATATACCAGGCTGCACACCAGACCTACTGCATACATTCTGCATATACATATATACCAGGCTGCACACCAGACCTACTGCATACATTCTGCATATACATATATACCAGGCTGCACACCAGACCTACAGCATATACATAATACCAGGCTGCACACCAGGCCTACTGCATACATTCTGCATATACATATATATCAGGCTGCACACCAGACCTACTGCATACATTCTGCATATACATATATACCAGGCTGCACACCAGGACCTACTGCATACATTCTGCATATACATAGATACTAGGCTGCACACCAGACCTACTGCATACATTCTGCATATACATATATACCAGGCTGCCACACCAGGCCCTACTGCATACATTCGGCCTATACATATTATCAGGCTGCACACCCAGACCTACTGCATACATTCTGCATTACATATATACCAGGCTGCACACCAGACCTACTGCATACATTCTGCATATACATATATACTAGGCTGCACACCAGACCTACTGCATACATTCTGCATATACATATATACCAGGCTGCACACCAGGACCTACTGCTATACATTCTGCATATACATATATACAGGCTTGCCACACCAGACCTACTGCATACCTTCTGCATATACATATATACCAGGCTGCACACAGACCTACTGCATACATTCTGCATATACATATATACCAGGCTGCACACCAGGCATACTGCATACCATTCTGCATATACATATATATCAGCTGCACACCAGGACCTACTGCATACTTCTGCATATACATATACATATATACCAGGCTGCACACCAGACCTACTGCATACATTCTGCATATACATATATACCAGGCTGCACACCAGACCTACTGCATACATTCTGCATATACATATATACCAGGCTGCACACCAGACCTACTGCATACATTCTGCATATACATATATACCAGGCTGCACACCAGACCTACTGCATATACATATATACCAGGCCGCACACCAGACCTACTGCATACATTCTGCATATACATATATACCAGGCTGCACACCAGACCTACTGCATATACATATATACCAGGCCGCACACCAGACCTACTGCATACATTCTGCATATACATATATACCAGGCTGCACACCAGACCTACTGCATACATTCTGCATATACATATATACCAGGCCGCACACCAGACCTACTGCATATACATATATACCAGGCTGCACACCAGACCTACTGCATATACATATATACCAGGCTGCACACCAGACCTATTGCATAAATTCTGCATATACATATATACCAGTCTGCACACCAGACCTACTGCATATACATATATACCAGGCTGCACACCAGACCTACCTGCATACATTCTGCATATACATATATACCAGGCTGCACACCAGACCTACTGCCTATACATATATACCAGGTGCACACCCAGACCTACTGCATACATTCTGCATATATATATATATATATATACATATATACCAGGCTACACACCAGACCTACCTGCATACATTCTGCATATACATATATACCAGGCTGCACACCAGACCTACTGCATATACATATATACCAGGCTGCACACCAGACCTACTGCATACATTCTGCATATACATATATACCAGGCTTCACACCAGACCTACTGCATATACATATATACCAGGCTGCACACCACACCTACTGCATACATTCTGCATATACATATATACCAGGCTGCACACCAGACCTACTGCATATACATATATACCAGGCTGCACACCAGACCTACTGCATATACATATATACCAGGCCGCACACCAGACCTACCTGCATACATTCTGCAATACATATATACCCAGGCTGCACACCAGACCTACTGCATACATTCTGCATATACATATATACACGGCTGCACACCAGACCTACTGCATACATTCTGCATATACATATATACCAGGCTGCACACCAGACCTACTGCATATACATATATACCAGGCTGCACACCAGACCTACTGCATACATTCTGCATATACTATATACACGGCTGCACACCAGACCTACTGATACATTCTGCATATACATATATACCAGGCTGCACACCAGACCTACTGCATATACATATATACACGGCTGCACACAGACCTACTGCATACATTCTGCATATACATATACCAGGCCTGCACACCAGACCTACTGCATACATTCTGCATATACCATATATACCAGGCTGCACACCAGACCTACTGATCTACATATATACCTGCTGCAACACCAGACCTACTGCATATAACATATATACCTGGCTGCACACCAGACCTACTGCATACATTCTGCATATACATATATACCAGGCTGCACACCAGACCTACTGCATATACATATATACCAGGCTGCACACCAGACTACTGCATATACATATATACCTGGCTGCACACCAGACCTACTGCATACATTCTGCATATACATATATACCAGGCTGCACACCAGACCTACTGCATACATTCTGCATATACATATATACCAGGCTGCACACCAGACCTACTGCATACATTCTGCATATACATATATACCAGGCTGCACACCAGACCTACTGCATATACATATATACCAGGCTGCACACCAGACCTACTGCATATACATTCTGGCATATACATATATACCAGGCTGCACACCAGACCTACTGCATTATACATATATACCAGGCTGCACACCAGACCTACTGCATACATTCTGCATATACATATATACCAGGCTGCACACCAGACCTACTGCTATACATACTATACCAGGCTGCACACCAGACCTACTGCATACATTCTGCATATACATATATACCAGGCTGCACACCAGACCTACTGCATACATTCTGCATATACATATATACCAGGCTGCACACCAGACCTACTGCATACATTCTGCATATACATATATACCAGGCTGCCACACCAGACCTACAGCATATACATATATACCAGGCTGCACACCAGGCCTACTGCATACATTCTGCATATACATATATATCAGGCTGCACACCAGACCTACTGCATACATTCTGCATATACATATATACCAGGCTGCACACCAGACCTACTGCATACATTCTGCATATACATATATACCAGGCTGCACACCAGACCTACTGCATATACATTCTGCATATACATATATACCAGGCTGCACACCAGACCTACTGCATACATTCTGCATATACATATATACTAGGCTGCACACCAGACCTACTGCCATACATTCTGCATATACATATTATACCAGGCTGCACACCAGGCCTACTGCATACATTCTGCATATACATATATATCAGGCTGCACACCAGACCTACTGCATACATTCTGCATATACATATATACCAGGCTGCACACCAGACCTACTGCATACATTCTGCATATACATATATACCAGGCTGCACACCAGACCTACTGCATATACATTCTGCATATACATATATACCAGGCTGCACACCAGACCTACTGCATACATTCTGCATATACATATATACCAGGCTGCACACCAGACCTACAGCATATACATATATACCAGGCTGCACACCAGGCCTACTGCATACATTCTGCATATACATATATATCAGGCTGCACACCAGACCTACTGCATACATTCTGCATATACATATATACCAGGCTGCACACCAGACCTACTGCATACATTCTGCATATACATATATACCAGGCTGCACACCAGACCTACTGCATATACATTCTGCATATACATATATACCAGGCTGCACACCAGACCTACTGCATACATTCTGCATATACATATATACTAGGCTGCACACCAGACCTACTGCATACATTCTGCATATACATATATACCAGGCTGCACACCAGGCCTACTGCATACATTCTGCATATACATATATATCAGGCTGCACACCAGACCTACTGCATACATTCTGCATATACATATATACCAGGCTGCACACCAGACCTACTGCATACATTCTGCATATACATATATACTAGGCTGCACACCAGACCTACTGCATACATTCTGCATATACATATATACC
>NC_091461.1:126548658-126583658 GCF_027789765.1 Dendropsophus ebraccatus
TGTAAATTGTAGCTTCTGCACATTAGAAATGAACTAAAAACTTTAAACATCCTAAATACCTAATAGCCAAACTGAAATGCCATGTGATCAGACTGTATACAGAGCCTGGTTATATACAACATTGGCAGTGTTATATACAGCCTGGTTATATACAACATTGGCAGTGTAATATACAGCCTGGTTATATACAACATTGGCAGTGTTATATACAGCCTGGTTATATACAACATTGGCAGTGTGATATACAGCCTGGTTATATACAACATTGGCAGTGTTATATACAGAGCCTGTGTCAGGAACCGGTGACACCAGACACACAGAGACAGTGCACCCTAAGCTCAGCCCCGCCCACTGACTCTACCTACTTGCCCCCCTAGGCTAAACCCCAGGGCAGCAACTGGGCGGCGGTCACTGTACTGGCTTGGTGGGACAAAAAGACAAGACAGACAGACAAAACACAATAAAGAATGGTCAACAGTCCGGGTCACAACAATCGGGCAGCGCAGTACAAAATCACAATCCAACAAGCAAGGTCAATAAACAGGCAATAAGGTCAGGGGCAGCAGCTAGCAGGGATAGTCAGAATACAAGGCAAAAATAGTCAGAATAAACACAGAGCTAACCAGAGGCAGAAGCAGGCAGAGACACGCTCAATATCCGGCACCAGAATGAGCCTCAGCCAAACACTTATAGGGAATAAGGAGAAACTCCCGGCCCCTATTGGACAAGGCTCCTGGTTCCAAACAGAATCACCTGCGGATCAGAACTGGCAGCAGTTAACTCCTAAATAGCCAGAGCACACAGCAGACGGGTGGGGCTGAACATCATGATAGAAATAGGCCAGTGTTCAGACAGGGTTCAGGTTACTGCACAAGACATACAAAACACTGAATATCAGCGCCATCTCAGCCGCGCAGCACGAGCTGAGGGGCGCACGGAGTTCATCCCAGGCACATTCATGACAGCCTAGTTATATACAACATTGGCAGTGTTATATACAAAGCCTGGTTATATACAACATTGGTAGTGTTATATACAGAGCCTGGTTATATACAACATTGGCAGTGTTATATACAGAGCCTGGTTATATACAACATTGGCAGTGTTATATACAGAGCCTGGTTATATATAACATTGGTAGTGTTATATACAGAGCCTGGTTATATACAACATTGGCAGTGTTATATACAGAGCCTGGTTATATACAACATTGGTAGTGTTATATACAGAGCCTGGTTATATACAACATTGCCAACATTGCCTCTTTTAGAGGGACAGTCCCTACTATTGCCCCATGTCCCTCTTTGCCCCTTACATGTCCCTAGGAATTAGATTTGCATCAATAAGCCTTCTATGTTGCTCTAGAAAGTGTCTGGTTTCTTACTGTATAATAGACCCAAACCTGCATATTATTCTATCATGTGGTGCACGCTGGATCCTACACATTGTTATATTTCCATGAATCATGTGATGTTATGGCCGCTGTCACACATGCAGATTTATTGAGTTCTATGGCCCCATACACACATCTATAGGTGTTTCTGATCCATTTGGGGACATGATCCATGCTGCAACAAAGCGATAAAGCCATTGTGCGTCTGTGTCACCTATCTGACAGGTGTCCCTGCAAATGCCGACAGGAACTGAAACACATCTGTAATCCTGTCCGCAGTTTTGGGTCAGAAATTACAGACAGAGTTACTGATGTGTGAATGCGACCTAAGGATGCAGTTACACATACAGGATCTGCTGCAGATTTGCAGACATTGATGTAACTAAATGCATCAATCTGCAGCAGATCCTGGATGTGTAAATGCATCCTTAAATTAAAAAGAAATGCCTGTAAAATGTTCCTACCATGAACCACAACTGTCCCTCTTTGGCTGTCCAAAATGTTGGTAGGTATGTATACCTGTAGCGTCCTGTATACCTGTAGTATATAGTTGGTGGAGGTCCTGTATACCTGTAGTGTATAGTTTTGGGTTCCTGTATACCTGTAGTTTCCTGTATACCTGTACTGTATAGTTGGAGTAGGGGGTCTACCATATATTTCTGTGGATCTGTTGTGAGGCAGCCGCCCTAGCAACCAATCAGATTCCAGCTCGCTGTGAAAACAAAAGTAGTAATCCTATTGGTTGCTAAGGCTCCCAACTGCCATTTCTGCTGGAGACAGGTGATATAATTAGCTGCATGTGTTTGCAGTGGGGAGATTCTCCCATTAATTTCTATGGGGCGCCGCTCTTCCCCCTCCGCCTCCCCCTCCCCTCCTGTACATCTGGCGGGGACGGGACCTTCGCTCTAACCTTCCCGGGCACCCAATGTATCTGTGGGCCAAATTTGGGGTCAAACGGTTCAGGTGTTTGGAAGTCTATATGGGACAGACAGACAGACAGACTTTCATTTTTATGATATACTAGAAAATGTACCCGGATATAAAGTGTCAGTGTGTTAATTAGATTTGTTCTAAGGTGCCCAGGAGGCCAAGCTAAACGTATTGTTTCATCTGAGTTAATCAGTGAAATTAGTGTATACCTGTAGTGCATAGTTGGAGGGGTTCTGTATACCCACAATGTATAGTTTTTAGGGGTCTCGCATATCTGTAGTGCATAGTTAGGGGGGGGCCGTACACCGATAGTGGATAGTTGGGGGGTCCTGTATACCTGCAGTGTACAGTTGGTGAAGGTCCTGTATACCTGTACTGTATAGTTTGGGGTCCTGTATACCTGTAGTATATAGTTGGTGCTGTATACCTGTAATGTATAGTTGGTGAAGGTCCTGTATACCTGTAGTTTATAGTTTGAGGGTCCTGGATACCTGTAGTGTATAATTGGTGGAGGTCTTGTATACCTGTAGTATATAGTTTGGGGGTCCTGTATACCTGTAGTGTATAATTGGTGGAGGTCTTGTATACCTGTAGTATATAGTTCGGGGGTCCTGTATACCTGTAGTATATAGCTTTGGGGTCCTGTATACCTGTAGTATAGAGTTGGTGAATGTGCTGTATACCTGTAGTATATAGTTGGTGGAGTTCCTGTATACCTGTAGGGTATAGTTTTGGGGTCCTGTATACCTGTAGTGTATAGTTTGGGGTCCTGTATACCTGTAGTATATAGTTGGTGGAGGTCGTGTATACCTGAATTATATAGTTGGTGGAGGTCCTGTATACCTGTAGTGTATAGTTTTGGGGTCCTATATACCTGTAGTGTAAAGTTTGGGGTCCTGTATACCTGTAGTATATAGTTGGTGGAGGTCCCGTGCACCTGTAGTGTATAGTTTTGGGGTCCTGTATACCTTTAGTGTCCTGTATATCTGCAGGGTCGTATTTACCATTAGGCACCCATGGTCTGGTGCGTAGGGTAGCACCTTGCAGAGGGGCAGTACCCTCCCGTTCAGACTTGCCAGAAAATCTGGTGTCTTTTCGAGGGGGGTATGGCGGTATTGGTCAGGTCTGGTATAGCGGTGTTATCCAGTCACAGTATGGCGGTATTGGTCAGGTCTGGAATGGCAGTGTTATTTAGTCACAGTGTGTCGGTATTGGTCAGGTCTGGTATGGCGGTGTTATCCAGTCACAGTATGGCGGTATTGGTCAGGTCTGGTGTGGCGGTGTTCTCCAGTCACAATGTGGCGGTATTGGTCAGGTCTGGTATAGCGGTGTTATCCAGTCACAGTATGGCGGTATTGGTCAGGTCTGGTATGGCGGTGTTACCCAGTCACAGTATGGAGGTATTGGTCAGGTCTGGTATGGCAGTGTTATCCACTCACAGTTTGGTATACCTGTAGTGCCCTGTATATACATGTACTGTATGGATGGAGTAAGGGGCCCTGTATACCTGTATAGATGGAGTAGGGGGTCTTGTATATACATGTACTGTATAGATGGAGTAGGGGGTCCTGTATATACATGTACTGTATAGATGGAGTAGGGGGTCCTGTATACATGTACTGTATAGATGGAGTAGGGGGTCCTGTATACCTGTACTGTATAGATGGAGTAGGGGGTCCTGTATATACATGTACTGTATAGATAGAGTAGGGGGTCCTGTATACATGTACTGTATAGATGGAGTAGGGAGTCCTGTATATACATGTACTGTATAGATGGAGTAGGGGTCCTGTATATACATGTACTGTATAGATGGAGTAGGGGGTCCTGTATAAATGTACTGTATAGATGGAGTAGGGGGTCCTGTATACATGTACTGTATAGATGGAGTAGGGGGTCTACCAGTTATTACTGCGGATTGTGTGAGGCAGCTTCCCTAACAACCATTGCTCCCTGTGAAAATGAAAGCAGTAATCCTATTGGTTGCTAAGGCTCCAACTGCCGTGTCTGCTGCAGCTAATTATATCACCTGTGTGCAGTGAGGAGATTTTCCCATTCATCTCTATGGGGCGCCTCTCTTTCCCCTCCCCCTCCCCTCCTGTACATCTGGCGGGGACGGGACCTTCGCAATAACCTTCCCGGGCACCCAATGTATCTGTGGGCCAAATTTGGGGTCAAACGGTTCAGACGTTTGGAAGTCTATAGAGGACAGACGGACAGACAGACAGAAGGACAGACAGACAGAAGGACAGACAGATAGACAGAAGGACAGACAGACTTTGATTTTTATGATATAGATATATATATATATACATACACACACACCAAATACACACCACTATATACACACACACTACACAATATATAGTACATACCAGTATATATACACAGTACACAGTATATAGTATATACACATACTACACAATATATAGTATATACCACTTTATACACACTACATGACATATATATACAAATTCTTCTGTAAACTTGGGCAGATCAGTATACAATCCTGTCTCTGAGGTCGGGGGGGGGGGGGGGGGGGGGGAGGGGAAAGCTCTGCAGAGTGTCCAGAAACGGGGATGGTGTCCAATAATGGGGGGGGGGGGTGCAGAGTGTCCAGCAATGGGGGGGGGGTTGCAGAGGGTCCAGAAATGGGGGGGGGGGTGCAGGGTGTCCAGTAATGGGGGGGGGGTGTAGAGTGTGCAGTAATGGGGGGGGGGGTGCAGAGTGTCCAGTAATGGGGGGGTGCAGAGTGTCCAGTAATGGGGGGGGGTGCAGAGTGTCCAGTAATGGGGGGGGGGTGCAGAGTGTCCAGTAATGGGGGAGGGGTGCAGAGTGTCCAGTATTGGGGAGGGGGGTGCAGAGTGTCCAGTAATGGGGGGGTGCAGAGTGTCCAGTAATGGGGGGGTGCAGAGTGTTCAGTAATGGGGGGGGGTACAGAGTGTCCAGTAATGGGGGGGGGGTGCAGAGTGTCCAGTAATGGGGGAGGGGTGCAGAGTGTCCAGTATTGGGGAGGGGGGTGCAGAGTGTCCAGTAATGGGGGGGGTGCAGAGTGTCCAGTAATGGGGGGGGGGGTGCAGAGTGTCCAGTAGTGGGGGAGGGGGGTGTAGAGTGTGCAGTAACGGGAGGGGTGCAGAGTAATTGGGGGGGGGGGCAGAGTGTCCAGTAATGGGGGGGGGTGCAGAGTGTCCAGTAATGGGGGGGGGCAGAGTGTCCAGTAATGGGGGGGGTGCAGAGTGTCCAGTAATGGGGGGGGTGCAGAGTGTCCAGTAGTGGGGGAGGGGGCAGTGCAGAGTGTCCAGTAATGGGGGGGGCAGAGTGTCCAGTAATGGGGGGGGGCAGAGTGTCCAGTAATGGGGGGGGTGCAGAGTGTCCAGTAGAATGTGGGGGGGGTGTAGAGGGTGCAGTAACAGGAGGGGTGCAGAGTGTCCAGTAGTGGGGGCGGTGCAGAGGGTCCAGTAATGGGAGGGCACAGAGTAATGTGGGGGGTGTAGAGGGTCCAGTCATGGGGGGGGGTGCAGAGTGTCCAGTAATAGGGGGGGGGGCAGCAGAGTGTCCAGTAATGGGGGGGGGCAGCAGAGTGTCCAGTAATGGGGGGGCAGCAGAGTGTCCAGTAATAGGGAGGGGGGGGTGTAGAGTGTGCAGTAATGGGGGGGGACGCAGAGTAATTGGGGGGGGATGTAGAGTGTCCAGTAATGGGGGGTGCAGAGTAATGGGGGGTGCAGAGGGTCCAGTAATGGGGGGGATGCAGAGGGTCCTGTAATGGGGGGGCATTAGAGTGTCCAGTAATGGGGAGGGGGGTGTAGAGTGTGCAATAATGGGGGGTGCAGAGTAATTAGGGGGGTGTAGAGTGTCCAGTAATGGGGGGGGTGCAGAGGGTCCAGTAATGGGGGGTGCAGAGAGTGGAGTATTGGGAGGTGCAGAGGGTCCAGTAATAGGTGGGTTTCAGAGGGTACAGTAATTGGGTGTGGGTGTGTGTGGGAGGGTCCTATAAGGGGGGAGGCGCAGAGTAATCAGAGGGGAAGGTGGCGTTTCCAGTTTCCAGTAATGGGGGGGGCAGAGTGTCCAGTAATGGGGGGGGGGGTGCAGAGTGTCCAGTAATGGGGCATGGGGGGAGGGTGCAGAGGGTTCAGTGGCGGTGTTATCCAGTCACTGTGTGGTGGTATCAGGTCTGGTATGGCGGTGTTATCCAGTCACAGTATGGTGGTATCAGGTCTGGTTTGTGTCTTATCCAGTAACAGTATGGCGGTATCAGGTCTGGTGTGGCAGTGTTATCCAGTCACAGTATGATGGTATTGGTCAGGTCTGGTATGGTGGTGTTATCCAGTCACAGTATGGTGGTATCAGGTCTGGTGTGTGTGTTATGCAGTCACAGTATGGTGGTATCAGGTCTGGTGTGTGTGTTATGCAGTCACAGTATGGTGGTATCAGGTCTGGTGTGTGTGTTATGCAGTCACAGTATGGTGGTATCAGGTCTGGTATGGCGGTGTTATCCAGTCACAGTATGGTGGTATCAGGTCTGGTATGGCGGTGTTATCCAGTCACAGTGTGGTGGTATCAGGTCTGGTGTGTGTGTTATCAAGTCACAGTGTATCCAGTGTAGGGCCTAGGGCAGCAGCAGCTGTTAATACGGCCCTGGCTCAAGGTCATTTTTGTACATGCACTCATCACTAGTGGAGGTATATAAGAAAGACCTGTTTGATTGAAAGCCATTACTCCATATATACATGCACCCTCAGCAGTTACTCCATACATACATGCACCCACGGCCAATACTCCATATATACTTGCACCCACGGGCGTTACTCTATACATACATGCACCCACGGCCAATACTCCATATATACTTGCACCCACGGCCGTTACTCCATACATACATGCACCCTCGGCCGTTACTCCATACATACATGCACCCACAGCCAATACTCCATATATACTTGCACCCACGGCCGTTGATCCATATATACATGCACCCTCGGCCGTTACTCCATTTATACATGTCCCCTTGGCCGTTACTCCATATATACATGCACCCTCGGCCGTTACTCCATATATACATGCACCCTCGGCCGTTACTCCATATATACTTGCACCCATGGCCATTAGTCCATACATACATGTCCCTCGGCCGATATTCCATATATACATCTACGCTACGTCTCCTGTCACACCGGATTAGGAATGTGGAAACAGAATTTGACTCGTATTTCTATTCCCCTACATTTGAAATTCGAGAGATGCCCTCATATGTGTTGCTGCACCACGGGTGGTTTGTATGCCACAACTGTCGCAAAAGCAGTTTTAACAAAGTGCAATGTCTGGCCTCGGACCACAAGTAAGCTCAATCGTGAGCAATAAACGTGGATACCGCCAACTCCCACTTCTTTGGCATGTAACAGTCCAATGATACAGGTATCCCACAACACAACGTGACCTTCTATAGTGAGTGTGCAATATAAGAAAAAGTACACTCACATTTCAGTAGTCTTCATCTTGACTCTTTTATTAAGTGCAGTAGTAGAACTTCGGCTGTGTGTTCTCAGAGCACTGGAGGTAGCTCGAGGTTAGGCGTCCTCTCCCTGCCGCGCGACGTTTCGGAAGGCGGGGCTTCCTTACTCATGCGCACAGGTGAGTGGATCCCACTCAGCTAAATACCGACGTCTGATCTCATCAGTCATCTGTTCATAACATGTTTACAGACAAAAGCAGTTTTACTCTGTTAAGTAGTGATGAAGGTAGTTTATTATTTCACCACTAGATGTCAGTGTTTTGTATGTAAGCTTTTATTTATTGCACAGCTGTAGTGAACAAAGGGTTACTGTTCCTTCTATATTATGTATTTTATTGTTCAATAGAGATACTCTTCCTATCTAACCTATCACTTTCATTCTCTTCTTGCACACATTCTTCACCACTCACAGAGCCCCTTACACACCCCTGTAGGAAGTGGTCACTTGGTGGGAGGAAGTGTGGTTCAGTCTTACACAGATTCTCGTGGGAGGGAGACACACAGAGTAGGTGTCCCTTCTGTAGTTAAGCCAGGGCCTGGCTCTGCCAGGACCCCTGTCCGTAACAGTTCAGTTGTGTTAGAGAGTCAGCACCCACGTGTATGTAGCAGCTAGAGATTCTCAGTTTCTTTAGTCTGTTGACTACTTTCACTATGCAGTGCTAGACACTACAGAAGGAGGACAAGTTGGTGATCATCCCAGCCCACGCTGAGAACCACTCTACAAAGTGCAGGGCAGTATTATAAGCTACAAAGGGAACTGACCCAGGTAGAACAAAGCTACCATAAATAAGGTCTATGTATTCTATCTCGCAGTGCGGGTAAATCAGGAAAATTCCGGACACTTAGCTTCACCCAGGTAACCACGACTGGGGCTTGTGTCACCCTAGTAGGACAGGTAACTCGACACTGTAGGGTAGAAGGTGGTCAGACATAGTCTAAACACAGACACAAGTAACTTCTCTCTCAAGTATTCTTCTCTCTAAAGTTCCGGCAAAGCACAGTACTATTTTGGGTTTGGACCCTCTTGACAAACTCCTCTCCTCTTCACTGCTCAACTCGAAACTATACAAGCACCACTACATCTATCTCTCGTATATCAGCACTTACAAGAATCTCTCACCACAGATCCAGTGAAACACTAAAGCCTGTGTCCACAAAAGTTATTTACTGCCAAAGTGTTCTGTATTCCAAGAGTCTGTACAGTAAAGCTGGTATATTTCTATATCACTGGGACTCAGTCATCCTTTCCTCCGCACCAGCACCTATACACACTAGCTGCACACCTTGGGTTATTTTTCCCCTTTCTGTGGTTGGCGGTACCAATAGTCCGGGGGGGTCAGTTGCCACTCAGGACTACAGTGACAAGGGACCTATCACAGCCCGGCAGGTCACTGAACATTTCTAGGGGAGTAAAGCCGACCGCAACACAAAGCAGGTACCAACATCCCCCCTGTGTGCTGGACTAGCCCTGGCGTCAGGACACTACCGCCCCTGGCTGAGCTGTGCAACAGAACCGACCAACCACCACAGAAATGGCGTCACCAGTACCATCTTTGTACGTCACTGGTTGAGTAGTAGTGCACCAAAGATACAACCTATTCGTTTGACTTACAAACAACTGTGATCACCATTCATAAGTGTGCGGCTGAGCCGGGTCCCCTCTGCAGTGACATAAAGGGGCCGTTACTCACCCTCCTCACCCCCTGCTCCCACAATCCTCAGACATGCGTAGGGTAATGCTACTGACCCCTCAAATGGGGGAGGGGGGGGGGGGGAGTTCTGGCTTCTCCTCCATCACTGACATCCACAAGCCCAGTCCTCTCCTCTCCTCTGAGCGATGGCTTCTCCTCCATCACTGACATCCACAAGCCTAGTCCTCTCCTCTCCTCTGAGCGATGGCTTCTCCTCCATCACTGACATCCACAAGCCTAGTCCTCTCCTCTCCTCTGAGTGATGGCTTCTCCTCCATCACTGACATCCACAAGCCCAGTCCTCTCCTCTCCTCCTCTGAGCGATGGCTTCTCCTCCATCACTGACATCCACAAGCCCTCTCCTCTGAGCGATGGCTTCTCCTCCATCACTGACACCCACAAGCCCAGTCCTCTCCTCTCCTCTCCTCTGAGCGATGGCTTCTCCTCCATCACTGACACCCACAAGCCCAGTCCTCTCCTCTCCTCCATCACTGACATCCACAAGCCCAGTCCTCTCCTCTCCTCCATCACTGACATCCACAAGCCCAGTCCTCTCCTCTCCTCCTCTGAGCGATGACTTCTCCTCCATCACTGACATCCACAAGCCCAGTCCTCTCCTCTCCTCTGAGCGATGGCTTCTCCTCCATCACTGACACCCACAAGCCCAGTCCTCTCCTCTCCTCCTCTGAGCGATGGCTTCTCCTCCATCACTGACATCCACAAGCCCAGTCCTCTCCTCTCCTCCTCTGAGCGATGGCTTCTCCTCCATCACTGACACCCACAAGCCCAGTCCTCTCCTCTCCTCCTCTGAGCGATGGCTTCTCCTCCATCACTGACACCCACAAGCCCAGTCCTCTCCTCTCCTCTGAGCGATGGCTTCTCCTCCATCACTGACATCCACAAGCCTAGTCCTCTCCTCTCCTCTGAGCGATGGCTTCTCCTCCATCACTGACATCCACAAGCCCAGTCCACTCCTCTCCTCTGAGCGATGGCTTCTCCTCCATCACTGACATCCACAAGCCCAGTCCTCTCCTCTCCTCTGAGCGATGGCTTCTCCTCCATCACTGACATCCACAAGCCCAGTCCTCTCCTCTCCTCTGAGCGATGGCTTCTCCTCCATCACTGACACCTACAAGCCCAGTCCTCTCCTCTCCTCTGAGCGATGGCTTCTCCTCCATCACTGACATCCACAAGCCCAGTCCTCTCCTCCTCTGAGCGATGGCTTCTCCTCCATCACTGACATCCACAAGCCCAGTCCTCTCCTCTCCTCTGAGCGATGGCTTCTCCTCCATCACTGACATCCACAAGCCCAGTCCTCTCCTCTCCTCCTCTGAGCGATGGCTTCTCCTCCATCACTGACACCCACAAGCCCAGTCCTCTCCTCTCCTCCTCTGAGCGATGGCTTCTCCTCCATCACTGACATCCACAAGCCCAGTCCTCTCCTCTCCTCTGAGTGATGGCTTCTCCTCCATCACTGACACCGACAAGCCCAGTCCTCTCCTCTCCTCTGAGCGATGGCTTCTCCTCCATCACTGACATCCACAAGCCCAGTCCTCTCCTCTCCTCTGAGCGATGGCTTCTCCTCCATCACTGACATCCACAAGCCCAGTCCTCTCCTCTCCTCTGAGCGATGGCTTCTCCTCCATCACTGACACCCACAAGCCCAGTCCTCTCCTCCTCTGAGCGATGGCTTCTCCTCCATCACTGACATCCACAAGCCCAGTCCTCTCCTCTCCTCTGAGCGATGGCTTCTCCTCCATCACTGACATCCACAAGCCCAGTCCTCTCCTCTCCTCCTCTGAGCGATGGCTTCTCCTCCATCACTGACATCCACAAGCCCAGTCCTCTCCTCTCCTCTGAGTGATGGCTTCTCCTCCATCACTGACATCCACAAGCCCAGTCCTCTCCTCTCCTCTGAGCGATGGCTTCTCCTCCATCACTGACATCCACAAGCCCAGTCCTCTCCTCCTCTCAGCGATGGCTTCTCCTCCATCAGTGACATCCACAAGCCCAGTCCTCTCCTCCTCTGAGCGATGGCTTCTCCTCCATCACTGACATCCACAAGCCCAGTCCTCTCCTCTCCTCTGAGCGATGGCTTCTCCTCCATCACTGACATCCACAAGCCCAGTCCTCTCCCTCCTCTCAGCGATGGCTTCTCCTCCATCACTGACATCCACAAGCCCAGTCCTCTCCTCCTCTGAGCGATGGCTTCTCCTCCATCACTGACATCCACAAGCCCAGTCCTCTCCTCTCCTCTGAGCGATGGCTTCTCCTCCATCACTGACATCCACAAGCCCAGTCCTCTCCTCTCCTCTGAGCGATGGCTTCTCCTCCATCACTGACATCCACAAGCCCAGTCCTCTCCTCTCCTCTCCTCTGAGCGATGGCTTCTCCTCCATCACTGACATCCACAAGCCCAGTCCTCTCCTCTCCTCCTCTGAGCGATGGCTTCTCCTCCATCACTGACATCCACAAGCCCAGTCCTCTCCTCTCCTCTGAGTGATGGCTTCTCCTCCATCACTGACATCCACAAGCCCAGTCCTCTCCTCTCCTCTGAGCGATGGCTTCTCCTCCATCACTGACATCCACAAGCCCAGTCCTCTCCTCCTCTGAGCGATGGCTTCTCCTCCATCACTGACATCCAGAAGCCCAGTCCTCTCCTCCTCTGAGCGATGGCTTCTCCTCCATCACTGACATCCACAAGCCCAGTCCTCTCCTCTCCTCTGAGCGATGGCTTCTCCTCCATCACTGACACCTACAAGCCCAGTCCTCTCCTCTCCTCTGAGCGATGGCTTCTCCTCCATCACTGACATCCACAAGCCCAGTCCTCTCCTCTCCTCTGAGCGATGGCTTCTCCTCCATCACTGACATCCACAAGCCCAGTCCTCTCCTCTCCTCTCCTCCTCTGAGCGATGGCTTCTCCTCTATCACTGACACCCACAAGCCCAGTCCTCTCCTCTCCTCTGAGCGATGGCTTCTCCTCCATCACTGACATCCACAAGCCCAGTCCTCTCCTCCTCTGAGCGATGGCTTCTCCTCCATCACTGACATCCACAAGCCCAGTCCTCTCCTCTCCTCCTCTGAGCGATGGCTTCTCCTCCATCACTGACACCCACAAGCCCAGTCCTCTCCTCTCCTCCATCACTGACACCCACAAGCCCAGTCCTCTTCTCTCCTCTGAGCGATGGCTTCTCCTCCATCACTGACATCCACAAGCCCAGTCCTCTCCTCTCCTCCTCTCAGCGATGGCTTCTCCTCCATCACTGACATCCACAAGCCCAGTCCTCTCCTCTCCTCCTCTGAGCGATGGCTTCTCCTCCATCACTGACATCCACAAGCCCAGTCCTCTCCTCTCCTCTGAGCGATGGCTTCTCCTCCATCACTGACATCCACAAGCCCAGTCCTCTCCTCTCCTCTGAGCGATGGCTTCTCCTCCATCAGTGACATCCACAAGCCCAGTCCTCTCCTCTCCTCTGAGCGATGGCTTCTTCTCCATCACTGACATCCACAAGCCCAGTCCTCTCCTCTCCTCCTCTGAGCGATGGCTTCTCCTCCATCACTGACATCCACAAGCCCAGTCCTCTCCTCTCCTCTGAGCGATGGCTTCTCCTCCATCACTGACATCCACAAGCCCAGTCCTCTCCTCTCCTCCTCTCAGCGATGGCTTCTCCTCCATCACTGACATCCACAAGCCCAGTCCTCTCCTCTCCTCCTCTGAGCGATGGCTTCTCCTCCATCACTGACATCCACAAGCCCAGTCCTCTCCTCTCCTCTGAGCGATGGCTTCTCCTCCATCACTGACATCCACAAGCCCAGTCCTCTCCTCTCCTCTGAGCGATGGCTTCTCCTCCATCAGTGACATCCACAAGCCCAGTCCTCTCCTCTCCTCCTCTGAGCGATGGCTTCTCCTCCATCACTGACATCCACAAGCCCAGTCCTCTCCTCTCCTCTGAGCGATGGCTTCTCCTCCATCACTGACATCCACAAGCCCAGTCCTCTCCTCTCCTCTGAGTGATGGCTTCTCCTCCATCACTGACATCCACAAGCCCAGTCCTCTCCTCTCCTCTCCTCCATCACTGACACCCACAAGCCCAGTCCTCTCCTCTCCTCTGAGTGATGGCTTCTCCTCCATCACTGACACCCACAAGCCCAGTCCTCTCCTCTCCTCTCCTCTGAGCGATGGCTTCTCCTCCATCACTGACACCCACAAGCCCAGTCCTCTCCTCTCCTCTGAGCGATGGCTTCTCCTCCATCACTGACATCCACAAGCCCAGTCCTCTCCTCTCCTCCTCTCAGCGATGGCTTCTCCTCCATCACTGACATCCACAAGCCCAGTCCTCTCCTCTCCTCTGAGTGATGGCTTCTCCTCCATCAGTACAATCAGGACAATCAATCAGTTCAGGATAATCAATCAGTTCAGCACAATCAATCAGTTCAGCACAATCAATCAGTTCAGCACAATCAATCAGTTCAGCCAGCTCAGCGCAATGGGCACAACCAATAGTCTTTCTAGAAACCTGAGAGTCTTTAGTTGATCTGGGTATTTGAAATATACTTTTGAGTTGGAATCGAATCCTCTTACTCCGCTGCTTGCCGCGGGATCATATGATACGTGGAGTCTCCGTATACTTGAAGTGACTTGACTTTAGCTGGTGCCGGGTCACCATAATGGTAAGGCTTAGCTGCCAGCTTATTCTTCCATTTCCAGGAGGAATAACAGAGGAAAGTTACTATGTCAGATAAGATGCTCCAGAATGATATTTCATGTCCTTGTGTTTTGTGAGCAGCCGTGTCAGGAGAGCCGACCGATCCTCCCGACTGCTGGATGTAAATAGGACAGCACAATGATCACTCACAATGACGGCTGTTACCCGGCTGGGATAATAACGAGTACGAGGGAAATGCCCCCCGGGGACCCCAAGATTTCATTTACCGTTTTTATGCAGAATTGCCGATTCTTCAGCTTGAAGCGTTAAACACATTTCAGTGGCGGCCGAGAAGCCATTAATGATTCATGTTTATTCCCACAAGTTTTATGTCATCGGGGAGATTCCTGCGAAATGTGCCGAGAGCTGGAATAATCTTTAGCTGTAAACGCATTGGACGTTATTCTATCCGGGGAGGAAAACAGATGGGACGTGTTGTGGAGTTAACGCGGTCTGACAGCGGCGAAGAGAAGTGCCCCATCAGCTGTTCTGCTTCTATAGAGGAAGGAAACAATACTGCCCGAGATACTGACTGATGCTGCCCGAGATACTGACTGATGCTGCCGAGATACTGACTGATGCTGCCGAGATACTGACTGATGCTGCCGAGATACTGACTGATGCTGGCCGAGATACTGACTGATGCTGACGGAGATACTGACTGATACTGCCAGAGATACTGACTGATACTGCCCGAGATACTGACTGATGCTGCCGGAGATACTGACTGATGCTGCCGGAGATACTGACTGATGCTGCCCGAGATACTGACTGATGCTGCCCGAGATACTGACTGATGCTGCCAGAGATACTGACTGATGCTGCCAGAGATACTGATTGATGCTGCCCGAGATACTGACTGATACTGCCGGAGATACTGACTGATGCTGCTGGAGATACTGACTGATGCTGCCCGAGATACTGACTGATGCTGCCCGAGATACTGACTGATGCTGCCGGAGATACTGATTGATGCTGCCCGAGATACTGACTGATACTGCCAGAGATACTGACTGATGCTGCCAGAGATACTGACTGATGCTGCCAGAGATACGGAGTAATACTGCCGAAGACACTAACTGATATTAGAGATATTGAATAATACTGCCGGAGATACTGACTGATACTGCCGGAGATACGGAATAATACTGCCGGATATACTAACTGATACTACTGGAGATACTAACTGATACTACTGGAGATACTAACTGATACTGCCAGAGATACTGAATAAGACTGTCAGGGAGCTCAGTACATGCAGGGAGGATTAAGTCACCTTAATTAACTGGGATATCAAGACCAGAGATCCGGAGCCGGAGAGGAGGATGGCGCGGGCGATGCACTCACAATAATGTAGGGCAACAGATGTCAGACCATAATCCACCAGCCGAGCAGCATACACAAACTTATAGATCTGAAAGAGGAAAAATAATAATTAGCATTAACAGACAGAGCTATAGTATATAGCCCCGATCACTGCAATCCAATCACATCAGCTCTGCCGGCCTCCTCTAGCACATCAGCCGTTTACAGAGAAGCTGTGTCCTCTTCTTGTAGATTAACCCCTTCATTTTTCCTTCCTAGTGCTGAGTATAACACAAAGGGAGATGACATGGCCAATAAATAGCAATATTCTAGACTCCGGGGGAGTCCGGGTCTGTTGTCCAAGGGAAGAAAAGTTGTCTGAATCTTTCATCATCTGATGAGTCTGACAATAGATGAAACATGTCAAGATATTACTGCACATTAGGGGGCAGATTTGTCTAACCTGCTGATCGACCAAAAGAATAAATTTACGTCACCAGAAACTGTTCCTTGATATTCTCCCTAAGACCCAATGATAATGGGGAATCTGTGGGGTCTCCAGCATGGATTGTTTCCCACAAAGCAAAAAGGCACTCTCTGTGGAGAATTCATTTCTGTCCTTAGCTCAAAAAATCTGTCAGATAATCTGTTGGTGTAATAGACTCCTTAGAAGGCGGTACAGGACATGTAGTACAGGGAGAGGGCAGTACAGGACATGTAGTACAGGGAGAGGGCAGTACAGGACATGTAGTACAGGGAGAGGGCAGTACAGGACATGTAGTACAGGGAGAGGGTGGTACAGGACATGTAGTACAGGGAGAGGGCAGTACAGGACATGTAGTACAGGGAGAGGGTGGTACAGGACATGTAGTACAGGGAGAGGGCAGTACAGGACATGTAGTACAGGGAGAGGGCGGTACAGGACATGTAGCATGGGGAGAGGGCGGTACAGGACATGTAGTACAGGGAGAGGGTGGTACAGGACATGTAATACAGGGAGAGGGCGGTACAGGACATGTAGTACAGGGAGAGGGCAGTACAGGACATGTAATACAGGGAGAGGGCGGTACAGGACATGTAGCATGGGGAGAGGGCGGTACAGGACATGTAGTACAGGGAGAGGGCAGTACAGGACATGTAGTACAGGGAGAGGGTGGTACAGGACATGTAGTACAGGGAGAGGGCAGTTCAGGACATGTAATACAGGGAGAGGGCAGTACAGGACATGTAGTACAGGGAGAGGGCGGTACAGGACATGTAGTACAGGGAGAGGGTGGTACAGGACATGTAGTACAGGGAGAGGGCGGTACAGGACATGTAGTACAGGGAGAGGGCGGTACAGGACATGTAATACAGGGAGAGGGCGGTACAGGACATGTAATACAGGGAGAGGGCGGTACAGGACATGTAGCATGGGGAGAGGCCGGTACAGCACATGTAGTACAGGGAGAGGGCGGTGCAGGACATGTAGTACAGGGAGAGGGCGGTACAGGACATGTAGCATGGGGAGAGGGCGGTACAGGACATGTACAGGGAGAGGGTGGTACAGGACATGTAGTACAGGGAGAGGGCGGTACAGGACATGTAGCATGGGGAGAGGGCGGTACAGGACATGTAATACAGGGAGAGGGCGGTACAGGACATGTAATACAGGGAGAGGGCGGTACAGGACATGTAATACAGGGAGAGGGCGGTACAGGACATGTAGCATGGGGAGAGGGCGGTACAGGACATGTAATACAGGGAGAGGGCGGTACAGGACATGTAGCATGGGGAGAGGGCGGTACAGGACATGTAATACAGGGAGAGGGCGGTACAGGACATGTAGTACAGGGAGAGGGAGGTACAGGACATGTAGCATGGGGAGAGGGTGGTACAGGACATGTAATACAGGGAGAGGGCGGTACAGGACATGTAGTACAGGGAGAGGGCGGTACAGGACATGTAGTACAGGGAGAGGGCGGTGCAGGACATGTAGTACAGGGAGAGGGCGGTGCAGGACATGTAGTACAGGGAGAGGGCGGTACAGGACATGTAGCATGGGGAGAGGGTGGTACAGGACATGTAATACAGGGAGAGGGCGGTACAGGACATGTAGTACAGGGAGAGGGCAGTACAGGACATGTAGTACAGGGAGAGGGCGGTACAGGACATGTAGCATGGGGAGAGGGCGGTACAGGACATGTAGTACAGGGAGAGGGTGGTACAGGACATGTAATACAGGGAGAGGGCGGTACAGGACATGTAGTACAGGGAGAGGGCAGTACAGGACATGTAATACAGGGAGAGGGCGGTACAGGACATGTAGCATGGGGAGAGGGCGGTACAGGACATGTAGTACAGGGAGAGGGCAGTACAGGACATGTAGTACAGGGAGAGGGTGGTACAGGACATGTAGTACAGGGAGAGGGCAGTTCAGGACATGTAATACAGGGAGAGGGCAGTACAGGACATGTAGTACAGGGAGAGGGCGGTACAGGACATGTAGTACAGGGAGAGGGTGGTACAGGACATGTAGTACAGGGAGAGGGCGGTACAGGACATGTAGTACAGGGAGAGGGCGGTACAGGACATGTAATACAGGGAGAGGCCGGTACAGGACATGTAATACAGGGAGAGGGCGGTACAGGACATGTAGCATGGGGAGAGGCCGGTACAGCACATGTAGTACAGGGAGAGGGCGGTGCAGGACATGTAGTACAGGGAGAGGGCGGTACAGGACATGTAGCATGGGGAGAGGGCGGTACAGGACATGTACAGGGAGAGGGTGGTACAGGACATGTAGTACAGGGAGAGGGCGGTACAGGACATGTAGCATGGGGAGAGGGCGGTACAGGACATGTAATACAGGGAGAGGGCGGTACAGGACATGTAATACAGGGAGAGGGCGGTACAGGACATGTAATACAGGGAGAGGGCGGTACAGGACATGTAGCATGGGGAGAGGGCGGTACAGGACATGTAATACAGGGAGAGGGCGGTACAGGACATGTAGCATGGGGAGAGGGCGGTACAGGACATGTAATACAGGGAGAGGGCGGTACAGGACATGTAGTAGAGGGAGAGGGAGGTACAGGACATGTAGCATGGGGAGAGGGTGGTACAGGACATGTAATACAGGGAGAGGGCGGTACAGGACATGTAGTACAGGGAGAGGGCGGTACAGGACAGGTAGTACAGGGAGAGGGCGGTGCAGGACATGTAGTACAGGGAGAGGGCGGTGCAGGACATGTAGTACAGGGAGAGGGCGGTACAGGACATGTAGCATGGGGAGAGGGTGGTACAGGACATGTAATACAGGGAGAGGGCGGTACAGGACATGTAGTACAGGGAGAGGGCGGTACAGGACATGTAGCATGGGGAGAGGGTGGTACAGGACATGTAATACAGGGAGAGGGCGGTACAGGACATGTAGTACAGGGAGAGGGCGGTACAGGACATGTAGCATGGGGAGAGGGCAGTACAGGACATGTAGTACAGGGAGAGGGCGGTACAGGACATGTAGTACAGGGAGAGGGCAGTACAGGACATGTAGTACAGGGAGAGGGCGGTACAGGACATGTAGTACAGGGAGAGGGCGGTGCAGGACATGTAGTACAGGGAGAGGGCGGTACAGGACATGTAGCAGGGGGAGAGGGCGGTACAGGACATGTACAGGGAGAGGGTGGTACAGGACATGTAGTACAGGGAGAGGGCGGTACAGGACATGTAGCATGGGGAGAGGGTGGTACAGGACATGTAATACAGGGAGAGGGCGGTACAGGACATGTAGTACAGGGAGAGGGCGGTACAGGACATGGAATACAGGGACAGGGCGGTGCAGGACATGTAGTACAGGGAGACGGCGGTACAGGACATGTAGCATGGGGAGAGGGCGGTACAGGACATGTAATACAGGGAGAGGGCGGTACAGGACATGTAATACAGGGAGAGGGCGGTACAGGACATGTAATACAGGGAGAGGGCGGTACAGGACATGTAGCATGGGGAGAGGGCGGTACAGGACATGTAATACAGGGAGAGGGCGGTACAGGACATGTAGCATGGGGAGAGGGCGGTACAGGACATGTAATACAGGGAGAGGGCGGTACAGGACATGTAGTACAGGGAGAGGGAGGTACAGGACATGTAGCATGGGGAGAGGGTGGTACAGGACATGTAATACAGGGAGAGGGCGGTACAGGACATGTAGTACAGGGAGAGGGCGGTACAGGACATGTAGTACAGGGAGAGGGCGGTGCAGGACATGTAGTACAGGGAGAGGGCGGTGCAGGACATGTAGTACAGGGAGAGGGCGGTACAGGACATGTAGCATGGGGAGAGGGTGGTACAGGACATGTAATACAGGGAGAGGGCGGTACAGGACATGTAGTACAGGGAGAGGGCGGTACAGGACATGTAGCATGGGGAGAGGGTGGTACAGGACATGTAATACAGGGAGAGGGCGGTACAGGACATGTAGTACAGGGAGAGGGCGGTACAGGACATGTAGCATGGGGAGAGGGCAGTACAGGACATGTAGTACAGGGAGAGGGCAGTACAGGACATGTAGTACAGGGAGAGGGCAGTACAGGACATGTAGTACAGGGAGAGGGCGGTACAGGACATGTAGTACAGGGAGAGGGCGGTGCAGGACATGTAGTACAGGGAGAGGGCGGTACAGGACATGTAGCATGGGGAGAGGGCGGTACAGGACATGTACAGGGAGAGGGTGGTACAGGACATGTAGTACAGGGAGAGGGCGGTACAGGACATGTAGCATGGGGAGAGGGTGGTACAGGACATGTAATACAGGGAGAGGGCGGTACAGGACATGTAGTACAGGGAGAGGGCGGTACAGGACATGGAATACAGGGACAGGGCGGTGCAGGACATGTAGTACAGGGAGAGGGCGGTACAGGACATGTAGCATGGGGAGAGGGCAGTACAGGACATGTAGTACAGGGAGAGGGCGGTACAGGACATGTAGTACAGGGAGAGGACGGTACAGGACATGTAATACAGGGAGAGGGCGGTACAGGACATGTAGTACAGGGAGACGGCAGTACAGGACATATAATACGGGGAGAGGGCGGTACAGGACATGTAGTACAGGGAGACAGCAGTACAGGACATATAAAACGGGGAGAGGGCGGAACAGGGAGAGGGCGGTGCAGGACATTTAGTACAGGGAGAGGGCAGTACAGGACATATAATACGGGGAGAAGGCGGTACAGGACATGTAGTACAGGGAGAGGGCGGTGCAGGACATGTAGTAGAAGGAGAGGGCGGTACAGGACATGTAGTGCAGGGAGAGGGCAGTACAGGACATGTAGTACAGGGAGAGGGCGGTACAGGACATGTAGTACAGGGAGAGGGCAGTACAGGACATATAATACGGGGAGAGGGCGGTACAGGACATGTAGTACAGGGAGAGGGCAGTACAGAACATATAATACGGGGAGAGGGCGGTACAGGACATGTAGTACAGGGAGAGGGCAGTACAGGACATATAATACGGGGAGAGGGCGGTACAGGACATGTAGTACAGGGAGAGGGCAGTACAGGACATATAATACGGGGAGAGGGCGGTACAGGACATGTAGTACAGGGAGAGGGCAGTGCAGGACATGTAGTACAGGGAGTGGGCGGTACAGGACATGTAGTGCAGGGAGAGGGCGGTACAGGACATGTAGTGCAGGGAGAGGGCGGTGCAGGACATGTAGTACAGGGAGTGGGCGGTACAGGACATGTAGTGCAGGGAGAGGGCGGTACAGGACATGTAGTGCAGGGAGAGGGCGGTGCAGGATATGTAGTGCAGGGAGAGGGCAGTACAGGACATGTAGTACAGGGAGTGGGCGGTACAGGACATGTAGTGCAGGGAGAGGGCGGTACAGGACATGTAGTGCAGGGAGAGGGCGGTGCAGGACATGTAGTGCAGGGAGAGGGCGGTGCAGGACATGTAGTGCAGGGAGAGGGCGGTGCAGGACATGTAGTACAGGGAGAGGGCGGTACAGGACATGTAGTGCAGGGAGAGGGCAGTACAGGACATGTAGTGCAGGGAGAGGGCGGTGCAGGACATGTAGTGCAGGGAGAGGGCGGTACAGGACATGTAGTGCAGGGAGAGGGCGGTGCAGGACATGTAGTACAGGGAGTGGGCGGTAAAGGACATGTAGTGCAGGGAGAGGGCGGTACAGGACATGTAGTGCAGGGAGAGGGTGGTGCAGGATATGTAGTGCAGGGAGAGGGCAGTACAGGACATGTAGTACAGGGAGTGGGCGGTACAGGACATGTAGTGCAGGGAGAGGGCGGTACAGGACATGTAGTGCAGGGAGAGGGCGGTGCAGGACATGTAGTGCAGGGAGAGGGCGGTGCAGGACATGTACTGCAGGGAGAGGGCGGTGCAGGACATGTAGTACAGGGAGAGGGCGGTGCAGGACATGTAGTGCAGGGAGAGGGCAGTACAGGACATGTAGTGCAGGGAGAGGGCGGTGCAGGACATGTAGTGCAGGGAGAGGGCGTTGCAGGACATGTAGTGCAGGGAGAGGGCGGTGCAGGACATGTAGTGCAGGGAGAGGGTGGTACAGGACATGTAGTGCAGGGAGAGGGCGGTGCAGGACATGTAGTACAGGGAGTGGGCGGTACAGGACATGTAGTGCAGGGAGAGGGCGGTGCAGGACATGTAGTGCAGGGAGAGGGCGGTGCAGGACATGTAGTACAGGGAGAGGGCGGTGCAGGACATGTAGTGCAGGGAGAGGGCGGTGCAGGACATGTAGTACAGGGAGTGGGCGGTACAGGACATGTAGTGCAGGGAGAGGGCGGTGCAGGATATGTAGTGCAGGGAGAGGGCAGTGTGGTGAGCCCCCGAGGTGTTGTGTCGGAGGAGCAGCTGTTCACTTGGTAGGTGGTGAAGTGTGACGCCACTCCGGTGGTGGTTGGCCAAGATACAGCCGGGCCCAGTGATATTATGTTGTGATGCTAGTGCCGGTTGGGCACACAGCTGCTTTTAGTGGGTTTAGGGGGCTGGTTGTACCTTGTTCCTCTGTGGTCGGTGTCCTGCCGGGCTGCTGTGGGGTCCTTTGGGATAATATTACGGATGGCCAGAGTGGTGTAGTGACCCTCCCAGATTATCGGTACTGCCACCCACAGAATGGGGAAATGTCCCGAGGCTGTAGTGTACACTGTGTCGGTGTGAGGAGAAGAAAAGGTAACAGCATCTCACAGAGGCGGATGTAGATGAATAAAGAAAAAACTTTTATTCCAGCACAGATAGCAACGTTTCAACTGCAATGGTCTTTTTCAAGCATACAAGATCAAGGACATAACATGCTATTAGAGAAGAGCGAACCTGGAGCAGCTGGAGTCCATCTGAACCTGAACGTTCGTTATTTGATTAGCGGTGGCTGCTGAAGTTGGATAAAGAGCTAAGGCTATGTGGAAAACATGGATACAGCCAATGACTATATCCATGTTTTCCAGACAACCTTAGGGCTTTATCCAAGTTCAGCAGCCGCCGCTAATCACATGCCGAACATTCGGGTTCGGATGGACTCCAGCTGCTCCAGGTTCACTCATCTCTAATAGCATGTTATGTCCTTGATCTTGTATGCAGGGTACGGTACACTTGATAAGACACTTGGTAATACAACTACCAGATCAGTGATAAGAATATAGTGGAGAGTACAGTCGTGCTGACTGAGCAGTGTAGAAACATACAAAGAAGCAGAGTAGCAGAGAGGAGGATGTCATGAGAGTCCCAACCTAAGTAGTACTGTGCTCTGCCGGGATATCGGAGGATGAGGTAGAAGAATACTTTGAGGAAGAAGAAGAGAATACTTCTGCCCGTGTATTGACCTTTGGGGTCTTCACACCACCTTATGCCCACCAGTGTCGGCTGAACAGTCCTCCTAGGGTGACACAAAGCTGCTGAGGATTCCCTGCTGACAACCGCGCTGCAAGATAGAGTTCATAGGTAACTATAGCAGAGACTGTAACCCTCCTGACATTACAACATTCTTTGGCTGCTTGATGGTTTTTAAACACCACTAACTTTGCCTTTGGAAATCCCTCCTGGAATAACAATACTAACCTCTTACCATTGGATGTCCTGTGGGTTGGAGGGGATCCTCTCCTAGCATGATACTTGTTGTCAAAAGGAGGAGCTAACTCCGTCTTAGAACATACGAACTATTGTTTTCCGTTATATTGTCTCTAAACGGTGATTATTGGCAACTTCACATCTGCCAACTGGACGTTCTTTTTGTTGGGAGGTTCATTGTTTTGTATTTTTCTATCAGGGTTCTGCTGTCCGGTAGCCCAGTAGCCCGGGTATTTATCTGTATTTCAAGTGTTTGTGTTTGAACCTCTCGGGTAGGGCGTGCCAGGTGATTCACTCGAGGGATTAAATATATAGAAGGGGGTCTCCAAATAGGATGGCCTCTAAAAGAGCGAACAAAAGTAGTAGTCCCAAGCAGGACAACAGGAAAAGTCTTGGCAAAATTGACAAACTGTAACTCTCCCACTACGGACAGGAGCAAGGACTCGGGTAAAAACAGGGGGGAGAGTGCCACCGAAAAGGGGGTAGGAGGAGTCGGGGGTGGGGACAACCCGCCCCTCTGGTTGGCAGATGTCCTTGCTGCGATAGACAAATACAATAACTCTATTTCTGCGGTGGCAGACCAAGTTGGTGTTATAGGGACCGATATAAGTCTGCTTAGACAGGACCTATATAAGAGAAAGGTTCAGTGAGGCTGAGAACAGAATTAGTGTCTTGGAGAATAACATGGCTAAGATCCAGGGGAAGGTGGAGGGTCTGGTGAGGGATAAAGAGACGTTACACAGGAAAGTGGTCGATCTGGAAGACCGATCGAGGAGAAATAACGTCAGAATTGTTGGTCTTCCGGAAGGGGCTGAAGGAAGGAGCGTAGTGGAGTTTGTGCTGGAGTGGTTGGGCTCCGTAGTAGGTCCAGTTGGAGGAACTGTGAAGTATGGGATTGAACGGGCGCATGGGGTCCCCGCTAAGCCCCCTCCGCCCGGAGGTTACCCACGTACGCTCCTCCTTAAATTCCTCTCCTTTCAGGATAAGGAAAGGGTGCTAAGAAAGGCCAGAGAGGTCGGAGAGATCAAGTACAATGGTAATAGAGTCTTTCTCTTCCCTGATTACGCTCACGAAACTCAAAAGAGCAGAGTTCTCCCAAGTAAAAAAGAGATTGCAGCAAAAGAACATTAAGTACTCCCTTATTTTTCCTGCTAAGCTAAGAATACAGTACGATGATAGAGCTTGGTTCTTCTCCTCCCCGGCCGAGGTCAGTGCATGGCTAGAACAAAAGGGTATATGATAGAATATAGCTGCCAGAGGTAGCCAGGATTAGTACTCAGGTATAGAGACCCGAGATAATTCACGGGTCGATTGGGGGGTGGGGGTATCTATTACTGTGTATTTTTTTGGATGTTTCTATGTTTTGTGGGTCAGGGTTGGGGGGTGGAGGGCGAGGGGCGCCACGTACGGGGGAAATTCTTATTTTCTTTTAATAATTTTTCCTTTTTTTTTTTCCCCTTCTTTCTTTTCCTTTTTCCCTCCCTTATTCTCTGTTTCTCTTCTCTTCGTAGCAGTGGGGTATGCTCCGTATTCTGCACTGGAACATTAGGGGGTTGGGGGAGAAATGTAAGAGGTTAGCTATTATGAAAATCATAAAGAACTATCAGCCCTGTATAGTTTCCCTCCTAGAGACACATTTAGTAAAGTAAAAAGTGGCTAAACTCCATAGGCCTTGGTGGGGGTCTCAATTTCATGCAACCTTCTCCAATTACTCCAGGGGGGTGTCAGTCCTGGTCCATAATAAGATCAAATGGAGGCTGTTGGATCAATTTCTAGATAAAGAGGGGAGGTGTGTGTGTTTACACTGTCTGGCTGAGGGGATAGAGTGTGTTCTGGCTTTCATATATATCCCCCCCCCCCTTTAGACCAGAGGTTCTCGAAGTAGTATTTTCATTTAGTAATAAATATGGTGGTTGTCCGCTCCTGATATCGGGGGACTTTAACGCGGTTGTCTGTGAACAGGCTGATCGATTGCGGATTTCTTCCCCTGTCCGTGGTGTCGCTCAGTCCCCCCTCCCTATTCTCCTTCGGGAGCTGGGCCTGATTGACCTATGGAGGGAAAGAAATCCGGGGGTTAAGGGGTTTTCCTGCTGGAATAAATCTAGTGGTACGCAATCTAGAATAGACATGGCCTTGGTTAACACTGAAATGATTAGATGGGTTCACAATATAAAGTATCTGCCTCGCTGCTTATCGGATCACGGCCCATTGTTGGTGGATCTGGATACGCAGGGAAGCAGACCGAGTCGCACATTTAAGTTGAATGCACATTGGTTGGATTTATTAGACGTCTCACTTGTATCAGATAAAGAATTAGAAGAAATCTAGAGGGTTAATGGTAGTGCACCGTTAAACACAGTTTGGGATGCTTTCAAATCTGTAATTAGAGGGAAATATTTTGGCACTATACAGGGTAAAAAAGCGCAGTTTAGAAAGAGAATTAGAGTTAAAGGATAATCTTAGGTCACAGAAATTTAGGGGGGATCCGACACCGGTGGCACAACAGGAGTTTGCCAAAGGTCAGGAAGAGCTAGATAAATACCTTATGGAGAAAGCCAGGGCGCAACTTGGTTTTACAGCGAGGAAAATTATCTCGAGTCAGGTACCCCTAATAAGGGGCTTATGCGGATTATTAGAAATCAGAAGGGGGGAAGGGAAGTCCACGCTCTCCGGTTGCCTGGGGGATCGGTCATCAACTCTCCGGGTGACATCTTGGTGGCCTTCAGAGAATTTTTCGAGGAAATATATAGTTCCAGTGGCAGGAAACAAGATAGGTTATTAGAGGGATTGTTGAACCACGCCTCCTTGCCCGTAATTACGAATGAACAAAGGGAGATGCTTGGGGCCCCGATTACATTGGAGGAGCTGGAGGCTGTCTTGGCGAGGACCCCCGGGGGTTCCGTGCCAGGACAGGACGGAATCCCTTTTGAGATATATAAAAGACACCAGAAGGTTTTGCTTCTAGCGCTCCTGCAAGTCCTGCAGGGCTCGGACTCAGGGGGACTGCTCCCCAGTTCTATGGGTGAAGCAGAAATTATTTTGATTCTAAAAGAAGGTAAAGACCCCCTTGAGAGAGTCCTACAGGCCGATTTCATTATTAAATGCAGATATAAAGCTCTATGCTGGTGTGCTGGCTAGTAGACTGAATAAGGTGGTGGGAGGTCTGATCGGGGAGGACCAGACCAGGTTTATCCCGGGTCGCCAGATAAAATCTAACCTCAGGAGATTATATGAGAATATGCAGCTGTCGGGGGCGGGGGGCTCCCACTCCATCCTGTCACTGGACGCGGTCAAGGCCTTTGACAGGGTGGAGTGGGGGTACCTTTGGGCAGCGATGGACAGGTTTGGCTTGGGAAATGAGTATGTGGAAATGGTGAGACTCCTGTATGGGGATGCAAGGGCTGCAGTCACGGCAAATGGTCTCCACTCAGACGCTTTTCGGCTTGGTCGCGGGACCAGGCAGGGTTGTCCCCTCTCCCCCTTACCCTTCGCCCTTGGGATAGAACCAGTTGCTTGTCTTATTAGACGGGACCGTGACATAGTCGGTTTTGGGGTGAGGGGGACAGGATTTCTTTGGACGCGGACGACATGCTTTTGTTCCTCCGGACCCTGTTATAGCCATCCCCAAAGTTGTTGATCTGATCCAGAAGGTGGGACAGTACTCAGGGCTAGCAATAAACTGGACAAAGTCTGTGTTAATGCAGGTGGATGCTGAAGGGGATTTGACCTTTCCACAGCTTCAGGTTCTGGGGAGAGGCGAATCCTTTAGATATCTCGGGGTACGGGTTTCTCGGAGCATCACGGCCTTCAGCGATCTCAACCTTACTCCTTTGATAAGGGAGATGGAGGAGAAGGTGAAGGTTTGGCATAATTTGCCCCTTTCCAGAGCGGATAGGCTGGTTTTGCTGAAGGCCGTTTGCGTCCCCAAGTTTTTATATTTGTTTGGGGCCGCTCCAGCCTGGGTAGGCCAGAAGGTTTTTAAAAGAATAAAGAACATATGGAACTTTTTAATTTGGGGACGCAAGCGGGTTCGCATCAAGCTAGAGCTCCTTACAGTCCTCAAGGATAAAGGGGGGTTAGGCCTCCCTTCAATGGAATTATATTTTTTGGCCTCTCAAGCCTTTTGGCTCCTGGATTGGAGGAATAATTTTTTTTCGGCTTAGCGAGGGAGCGATAGATGGTCAGTTAGATATTTTTCAGATCCTCGACTCCGGTATTTTGGAGGGTAGACCTAAAGAAGACTGGCCTATGGTGGATGCCCTGGTTAGAACATGGCGTGAGATCAGAAAGTGCTTAGACTTGAAGGGCTTCCTTAGCTTTTCACCTCTATGGGATCATCGTAGCTTGGTGGAGGTAGGGAAAGTAGGGGCACTATATGAAACTCTTGGCCATGACTTGAAATTGATAACATATATGGTGGTCATGGGCAAAATAAAATCATGGAGCCAGATAAAGAGCGAATATGGCCTGAATGACTCCCGCTGGTTTGACTATCTGCGCCTATCCAGTGCTTTGAGATCGGATTTGAGGAATGTCGAGTATAGATTGAGAGCCAATTTAACATTAGACCAAATGAGAGCGTTATGAAATAGATCCAAAGGCATCTCGATATTGTACAAATGTTTCCTTTCAGAAAGGGACTTTCGGGAGCGAGAGAGCATGGGAAAAGGATGTCGGGGAGCGGGTGAATTGGGTGACTGTCTACCGTAATATCAGGAAAGTTGCGCCTTCGGCAAACCATCAGCTGATTCAGTTCTACATTGTACATAGACTGCATTACACCCCTGCCTTCTTGCTTAAAATCAAAAAAAGCGTAAAAAAACCCCCAGGGGACTATAGTCATATGTTATGGTCATGTGATAAACTCAAACATTATTGGTCTGGGGTGTTGCAAAAGATGAATCTGGAAATGGGGATGTCCTTAGAGGAGGATTTTCGTCTGTTCATTTTGGGTGACACGTCAAGGTTATCTAACGGGTCCTCTGGCAATCAGAGAAAACGTTTGATTATGAGAAAATGGATCTCCCCCATGCCCCCTTGTTTGAAGGAATGGGAACAGTGCCTGAGATGGTATCAGGGTGACAGGGGTGATAAAAGGTAGACATCTCGCTTATATAGTTTATTGTGCCTTTTTTTTTTTTTCTTCTCTCTTTTCTCCTCCCGTGCATGGTTAGGGTGGGGCGGGCTGGTGGGGAGGGGGGAGTGGTGATAATGTATATTGTTTTGTGTATTGTTTTGGATGTAAAAGATATTTAACGTTTCTTGTTTCTGATGTGATTTTAGTTTTTTTCTGAAACAATAAAGAGGAAAAAGATTTCCAAAAAAAAAAAAAAAAAGAGTTCATAGGCCTTAGCAACTTTGCTCTATCCGGATCAGTTCCTAGCTTACTACTGTCTGTGGATACTGTCCTGAACTGTGACTCTCCTAGTCCACGGCGTGGGTTGTGGTTGTCTCTGACCCGTCTAACACTGCATAGTGTTATTTAGAATAGACTGAGAAGAAACTGTGAGCTGTGTCTGAACTACACTTCCTGTCACCCTTGTGACTTCCTTCCTCAGCGTATCTAAGGTGAGCTGTGAGTGGGTGAAGAGTGCAGTAGAAGAAGTAGAGCGAGAGATGATAGAAGAGATGAAGAATACATTCCCATAGGTTCACAGACCCATGTGACACACAAACAATAACCATTTACATACTTTAGCCGTGCAGCATCCGAGCACACACACACACCTAATACAGCGACATCTAATGGTGAAACTTTATCACTACTCATCACCACTCAAGTACAATAAGTACAGGCTTTCACGAAGGGTACAGGACATGTAGTACAGGGAGAGGGCAGTGCAGGACATGTAGTACAGGAAGAGGGCGGTACAGGACATGTAGTACAGGGAGAGGGTGGTACAGGACATGTAGCATGGGGAGAGGGCAGTACAGGACATGTAGTACAGGAAGAGGGCGGTGCAGGACATGTAGTACAGGGAGAGGGCGGTGCAGGACATGTAGTACAGGGAGAGGGCGGTGCAGGACATGTAGTACAGGGAGAGGGCGGTGCAGGACATGTAGTACAGGTAGAGGGCGGTGCAGGACATGTAGTAGAGGGAGAGGGCGGTGCAGGACATGTAGTAGAGGGAGAGGGCAGTACAGGACATGTAGTACAGGGAGAGGGCAGTACAGGACATGTAGTACAGGTAGAGGGCAGTACAGGACATGTAGTACAGGGAGAGGGCGGTGCAGGACATGTAGTACAGGGAGAGGGCGGTGCAGGACATGTACAGGGAGAGGGCGGTACAGGACATGTAGTACAGGGAGAGGGCGGTGCAGGACATGTACAGGGAGAGGGCGGTACAGGACACTACACAATGCGTGTAAAATACATGTAATATAACAACGTCCGCCACCGCTACCAACTGAGGATGTTACAGCCTCTCTGATACCAAGCAAGGAGAAACATACCAGTGTGATAAAGCATAGACAACAAGTATAAAGAGAGGGGTAGAGAGAAGGTGCGGGGGGAGGACGCTGCAGACACGGGGGGGAGGATACTGCAGGAACGCTGAGAGGACGCTGCAGAAACGGGGGGGGGAGGGACGCTGCAGACACAGGGGGGGGACGCTGCAGACACGGACGGGGAGGACGCTGCAGACACGGGGGGGGGAGGATACTGCAGGAACGCTGAGAGGACGCTGCAGAAACGGGGGGGGGAGGACGCTGCAGACACGGGGTGAGGACGCCGCAGGGGGGGGGGGACGTTGCAGAAACGCAGGGAGGACGCTGCAGACACGGGGGGAGGACGCTGAAGACACGGGGGGAGGACGCTGCAGACACGGGGGAGGACGCTGCAGACACGGGGGGAGGACGCTGCAGATACGGGGGGGGAGGACGCTGCAGAAACGCAGGGAGGTCGCTGAAGACACGGGGGAGGACGCTGCAGACATGTGGGGAGGACGCTGCAGACACGGGGGGGAGGACGCTGCAGATACGGGGGGGGGGAGGACGCTGCAGACACGGGGGGGAGGACGCTGCAGATACGGGGGGGGGAGGACGCTGCAGACACGGGGGGAGGACGCTGCAGACACGGGGGGAGGGGAGGACGCTGCAAACACGGGGGGGAGGACGCTGCAGACACGGACGGGGATCCTCCCCCCTGACCAGAGACGTAACGGCCGTGTATACAGGAGCCTCCCCCCTGACCAGAGACGCAACGGCCGTGTATACAGGATCCTCCCCCCTGACCAGAGACGTAAAGGCCGTGTATAGAGGAGCCTCCCCCCTGACCGGAGATGTAACGGCCGTGTATAGAGGAGCCCCCCCTCTGACTGAAGATGTCACGGCCATGTATAGAGGAGCCTCCCCCTGACGGCCGTGTATAGAGGAGCCTCCCCCTGATGGCCGTGTATAGAGGAGCCTCCCCCTGACGGCCGTGTATAGAGGAGCCTCCCCCTGACGGTCGTGTATAGTGGAGACTCCCCCCGAAGGCCGTGTATAGAGGAGCCTCCCCCTGACCAGAGACGTAATGGCCATGTAGAGAGGAGACACAGGAACCTCCCCCCTTACCGGAGACGTAACAGCCGTGTATAGAGGAGCCTTCCCCTGACCGGAGACGTAACGGCCATGTATAGAGGAGCCTCCTCCTGACCTGAGATGTAACGGCCGTGTATAGAGGAACCTACCCCCTGACTGGAGATGTAACGGCCGTATATAGAGGAGCCTCCCCCCTGACAGGAGATGTAATGGCCGTGTATAGAGGATCCTCCCCCCTGACGGCCGTGTATAGAGGAGCCCCCCCTCTGACAGGAGATGTAACGGCCGTGTATAGAGGAGCCTCCCCCCTGACCGGAGATGTAACGGCCGTATATAGAGCAGCCTCCCCCCTGACAGGAGATGTAACGGCCGTGTATAGAGGATCCTCCCCCCTGACGGCCGTGTATAGAGGAGCCCCCCCTCTGACAGGAGATGTAACGGCCGTGTATAGAGGAGCCCCCCCTCTGACCGGAGATGTAACGGCCGTGTATAGAGGAGCCTCCCCCCTGACCGGAGATGTAACGGCCGTGTATAGAGGAGCCTCCTCCTGACCTGAGATGTAAAGTCCGTGTATAGAGGAACCTACCCCCTTACCGGAGATGTAACGGCCGTGTATAGAGGAGCCCCCCCTCTGACAGGAGATGTAACGGCCGTGTATAGAGGAGCCCCCCCTCTGACCGGAGATGTAACGGCCGTGTATAGAGGAGCCTCCCCCCTGACCGGAGATGTAACGGCCGTGTATAGAGGAACCTACCCCCTGACCGGAGATGTAACGTCCGTGTATAGAGGAACCTACCCCCTGACCGAAGATGTAACGTCCGTGTATAGAGGAACCTCCCCCCTTACCGGAGATGTAACAGACATATATAGAGGAGCCCCCCCTCTGACAGGAGATGTAACGGCCGTATATAAAGGAGCCTCCCCCCTGACGGCCATGTATAGAGGAGCCCCCCCTCTGACAGGAGATGTAACGGCCGTATATAGAGGATCCTCCCCCCTGTCGGCCGTGTATAGAGGAGCACCCCCTCTGACAGGAGATGTAACGGCCGTGTATAGAGGAGCCTCCCCCCTGACTGGTGATGTAACGGCCGTGTATAGAGGATCCTCCCCCCTGACAGCCGTGTATAGAGGAGCCCCCCCTCTGACAGGAGATGTAACGGCCGTATATAGAGGATCCTCCCCCCTGACGGCCGTGTATAGAGGAGCCCCCCCTCTGACAGGAGATGTAACGGCCGTGTATAGAGGAGCCCCCCCTCTGACCGGAGATGTAACGGCCGTGTATAGAGGAGCCTCCCCCCTGACTGGCGATGTAACGGCCGTGTATAGAGGAGCCTCCCCCCTGACTGGCGATGTAACGGCCGTGTATAGAGGAGCCTCCCCCCTGACTGGCGATGTAACGGCCGTGTATAGAGGAGCCTCCCCCCTGACTGGTGATGTAACGGCCGTGTATAGAGGAGCCTCCCCCCTGACCGGAGATGTAACGGCCGTGTATAGAGGAGCCTCCCCCCTGACCGGAGATGTAACGGCCGTGTATAGAGGAGCGTCCCCCCTGACAGGAGATGTAACGGCCGTGTATAGAGGATCCTCCCCTCTGACGGCCGTGTATAGAGGAGCCCCCCCTCTGATAGGAGATGTAACGGCCGTGTATAGAGGAGCCCCCCCTCTGACCGGAGATGTAACGGCCGTGTATAGAGGAGCCTCCCCCCTGACCGGAGATGTAACGGCCGTATATAGAGGAGCCTCCCCCCTGACAGGAGATGTAACGACCGTGTATAGAGGAGCCTCCCCCCTGACTGGCGATGTAACGGCCGTGTATAGAGGAGCCTCCCCCCTGACTGGTGATGTAACGGCCGTGTATAGAGGATCCTCCCCCCTGACATCCGTGTATAGAGGAGCCCCCCCTCTGACAGGAGATGTAACGGCCGTATATAGAGGATCCTCCCCCCTGACGGCCGTGTATAGAGGAGCCCCCCCTCTGACAGGAGATGTAACGGCCGTGTATAGAGGAGCCCCCCCTCTGACCGGAGATGTAACGGCCGTGTATAGAGGAACCTCCCCCCTGACCGGAGATGTAACGGCCGTATATAGAGGAGCCTCCCCCCTGACAGGAGATGTAACGGCCGTGTATAGAGGATCCTCCCCCCTGACGGCCGTGTATAGAGGAGCCCCCCCTCTGACAGGAGATGTAACGGCCGTGTATAGAGGAGCCCCCCCCCCTGACTGGCGATGTAACGGCCGTGTATAGAGGAGCCTCCCCCCTGACTGCCGTGTATAGAGGAGCCCCCCCCCTGACTGGCGATGTAACGGCCGTGTATAGAGGAGCCTCCCCCCTGACTGCCGTGTATAGAGGAGCCCCCCCTCTGACAGGAGATGTAACGGCCGTGTATAGAGGAGCCTCCCCCCTGACTGGCGATGTAACAGCCGTGTATAGAGGAGCCTCCCCCTGACTGGCGATGTAACGGCCGTGTATAGAGGAGCCTGCCCCCTGACTGGCGATGTAACGGCCGTGTATAGAGGAGCCTCCCCCCTGACTGGCGATGTAACGGCCGTGTATAGAGGAGCCTCCCCCCTGACCGGAGATGTAACGGCCGTGTATAGAGGAGCCTCCCCCCTGACAGGAGATGTAACGGCCGTGTATAGAGGAGCCTCCCCCCTGACTGGCGATGTAACGGCCGTGTATAGAGGAGCCTCCCCCCTGACTGGCGATGTAACGGCCGTGTATAGAGGAGCCTCCCCCCTGACTGGCGATGTAACGGCCGTGTAAAGAGGAGCCTCTCCCCTTACCTGAGATGTAACGGACGTATATAGAGGAGCCTCCCCCTGACGGCCGTGTATAGAGGAGCCTCCCCCTGACGGCCGTGTATAGAGGAGCCTCCCCCCTGACTGGTGATGTAACGGCCGTGTATAGAGGAGCCTCCCCCCTGACTGGCGATGTAACGGCCGTGCATAGAGGAGCCTCCCCCCTGACTGGCGATGTAACTGCCGTGTATAGAGGAGCCTCCCCCCTGATTGGTGATGTAACGGCCGTGTATAGAGGAGCCTCCCCCCTGACGGCCATGTATAGAGGAGCCCCCCCTCTGACAGGAGATGTAACGGACGTATATAGAGGATCCTCCCCCCTGACGGCCATGTATAGAGGAGCCCCCCCTCTGACAGGAGATGTAACGGCCGTATATAGAGGATCCTCCCCCCTGACGGCCATGTATAGAGGAGCCCCCCCTCTGACTGGTGATGTAACGGCCGTGTATAGAGGAGCCTCCCCCCTGACTGGCGATGTAACGGCCGTGCATAGAGGAGCCTCCCCCCTGATTGGTGATGTAACGGCCGTGTATAGAGGAGCCTCCCCCCTGACGGCCATGTATAGAGGAGCCCCCCCTCTGACAGGAGATGTAACGGCCGTATATAGAGGATCCTCCCCCCTGACGGCCATGTATAGAGGAGCCCCCCCTCTGACCGGAGATGTAACGGCCGTGTATAGAGGAGCCTCCCCCCTGACTGGCGATGTAACGGCCGTGTATAGAGGAGCCTCCCCCCTGACTGGCGATGTAACGGCCGTGTATAGAGGAGCCCCCCCCCTGACTGGCGATGTAACGGCCGTGTATAGAGGAGCCTCCCCCCTGACTGCCGTGTATAGAGGAGCCCCCCCCCTGACTGGCGATGTAACGGCCGTGTATAGAGGAGCCTCCCCCCTGACGGCCATGTATAGAGGAGCCCCCCCTCTGACAGGAGATGTAACGGCCGTATATAGAGGATCCTCCCCCCTGACGGCCCCCCCTCTGACCGGAGATGTAACGGCCGTGTATAGAGGAGCCTCCCCCTGACGGCCGTGTATAGAGGAGCCTCCCCCTGACGGCCGTGTATAGAGGAG